>NC_045152.1:31116607-31136187 GCF_900700415.2 Clupea harengus | reverse complement strand
CACACCGTGCAAATACACACTCACACACACATAGGCACAAACAAGGGAAAAACACAAACGCACACCTACACAATAAACCCTCACACACAAAGACGTATTCTTCAGGGCAACACACACAACACACACCTACACAAAAGTAAACACTTAAAACTCACAGAGGCATGAAAGGAGGAAAAACACACATAGACCAATACCACCCTCAAACACAGATCCTGTGGGCATACACACACACACTCACACAAACACACCACACACACAGAGCCAAATAGTACCTATACAGCATAGCCGTACATAAGCAACACAAATAGACATACAGCAACACAAAGATGCTACTGTGTTCTCTCTCACACACATGCACACACACACACACACACACACAGATACACACACACACAAACACACCACACACACAGAGCCAAATAGTACCTATACAGCATTGCCGTACATAAGCAACACAAATAGACATATAGCAACACAAAGATGCTATTGTGTTCTCACACACACAAACACACACAGATTCACACAGATCAACTCACCCAGTGATCCTTTAGGGCAGGGCCGGTCCACTGTCTCCCCTCTCTGTGTGGTGGGCCACTGCACCCCACGCACCACCGTGGCCTCACACATGTTGGCCTCGGGGCCCTGGGCCGGGGGCTGCGGGGGCCGGCGCGTGCCGGGGACAGCGGCGGTGGTGGTGGCGGGCCGCAGGTCGGGCTCCTTGTTGATGGCCCCGATGGGGTGCGAGGTGGGGGGCAGCGGGCGCAGGGTGGCCGGGCTGGAGGCGGAGGAGGTGGAGGGACGGGCGGGGGCCGAGCTGCTCGCCTGAGTGGTGGCTGGAAGAGGAGACGGACAGGAGGGGTGAGAGGTCAACTCATTATCACTCCTTGTCATACGTTCTCACCATTATAAAACATACGACAAAACATAAAACCTCAACCACAAGGCTTACGTCCTCGTGTTAACTGAACAACCCCATCCCCCTCACCGTTTTAAAAATCACATTATCATCGTCTGCAACTTCACACAATAACCCCTCCACCCAAACAGCAGAAAAAAAGCATAATATCATTAACCAACTAATATGCGTATTCAATTTTAATCCGACCATCCCTTTAAAAATCTCTGCATATCAACTGAACCATCTCCTCATACTTTATTCAATTGAGCCTACCAAAGACAGGAGGAGAAGAAAGAGAGGGAGGTGGAGAGGGAGAGCGAGAGAAGATGAGGCAGGCAGATAGGAAAAGAAAGAGAGAGAGAGGAAGGGAGAGTGAATATGAGCAAGAATGTAAAGAGGACATCAGAGAAGAAAGAGAGGGAGTGGAGAGAGAGAGAGAGAGAGAGGAAGGGAGTGTGGGAACGTAAAGAGGACATCAGAGAAGAAAGAAGGGGGACAAATATGGAGCCCAATTCTAAATTAATTTGTAATCCTGTGTGTATCAGCATCTGAGGACGGTTCTTGTACAGCACTGGGCAGACTATTACTCTCATTTAGCTTCTCTCCTCCCCACACTCACACCCACACACACCCACACCCACACCCGCAGACAGAGTGACAGAGCAACACACAGAGGACGCTGCCGCTAAATAATTAATCCACCATTGCATCCAGATCACAGCTGTTAACATCTGACTGCAATTAAACTATAAAGGCACCTCATCCCCGACAACAGAGAGAACATTCTAGAGGAGGAAAAAAATCCTTCAACATTAGACGCCACCCTGTAGAGAGAAAAACGTGTTGGTTGTCTGTCTCATTTCTAATCATATCTCTCTCTCTCTCTTTCTCTCACTTTGTCGAAGGCACAGTGACCTTACAGCGATACAGTTTCATGCAAATAACAAACAACATAACAAGTTATATCTACAAATAACACACAAATTCTACATAATAACAAAATAAATACATAAAAACACTACATAATGAAAAAAATAATAAAGTGACACAGAAGATAATTACAATTTGATTCTCACAGCCTGTGCTGCTTGAGGATGTCTTGCCTCCACCCCCCCCACCCCCGAGTCTCGCTCTCTCCCCCTCCCCTCCCTCCCTCAATCCCTCCTTCCCTTTCTCACCTCTCTCCTTCTCCCTCACTCTCTCTCTCTCCACCTGGTGCTCACCGGAGGAGGGGTCGGGCGGTCCGAACTCGAGCGGATAGCGTAGCACGTTGTAGTTGTTCCACACGTAGAGCTGGTTGTCGCGGGGGTTGTAGTCCACCGAGGAGATGTACTGATAGGGGTTGGGGAAGGGGATGTGTACGGGTTCCTCCCGCGCCCGGTTGGTGTTGTAGGCATACAGGATGAGGTCGCCGCCGGCCTCGCTGTCGTCGTCCTGGTAGACGGAGCGGACGGCGTAGAGCACGCCGCACGCCATGAAGGCGTTGGATGCCAGGCGCTTGTCGAAACTCGTCTCCCAGGTGCCCTCGAAGCGCAGCGTGTAAGGGTTCACCTGGTGGTGGCGGGGGATGGAGGGGTGGAGGATAAGACAGAGAGATGATGGATGAGTTGATCTCTCATCGGACATACTGTCAAAGAGCAGTAGACACAGTTGTCTTGCACTTGATGTGACACGACATGATTTTTATGTTTTTTACTTCTATTATTTATATATATATACTGTATATATTAGTGCTGTCAAACGATTAAAATATTTAATCGCGATTAATCGCATTTATGTCATAGTTAACTCAAAATTAATCGCGATTAATCGCAAATTTTCATCTATTCTAAATGTCCCTTCGTTTATTTATTTTTTCCATCATTTTATTTTTACTTTAATGCCCTTATCAACATGGAAAAGTCGATTGGCTTGCTTGATGCAAATGTTTTATTTTATTGAAAACCAACATTGCCAAACAGGGCGGTACAAAATAAAATTATAAAGTGCACATTTCAGGTAAACAAGGACTCAGCCTATAGTGCAGTTAAATGATGGCTTAATATTTTCTTTTTTTCAAGTTTGCTGGGAACATAGCAGTCAGGCCTCTTATTTCAGAAACAATGAACCGTAACAGTTAGGTTACCAGTAAAATGTAAGCCTACTACTTATTTGCTTTCAGCCAGCTGCCTGTTGACATTTTCGGACAACAGTGAAGCTTGCTTCTTTTGCACAACACAACTTTTAAAAGTAAACTTTACATTCAGAAGCTTTTTATCGTCCATTTCGCCGTATCGCGCTCACCATTCACTCAAACTGTAACATTAGCATACTACACAGTTTGCGAGGCCAAAAAGAACGTTAATCTAAAAAAAAATTTTTTTTTTTTAAATTTAAAAAAGATTCACGTTAATCTCGTTAAAATGGGTTTGCGTTAACGCCGTTAATAACGCGTTAAACTGACAGCACTAGTATATATATTATCATATGTATCTATTAATCCATTACATTTCAATGATTATTTGAATTACTATTATTTGTGTGGTATTATTTTTGATGTTATCTGGTATGCCACACAATGACCTGATGCTGTATGTGACACATTGTTATTGGTGAAAGCCCAATGCGAGACAGCACAGACATGGCCAGATGTCTGAGTAATGGAAGCCTGTTCTACAGCACTGATAATGGTTGGGAGGGATAATGGCCGCTGGCCCATTCACACACCCCTTATGTGTTGACCTTCATGTTCTTTAGAAAATGTTACACACAATAAATGGAATGGACTTGATCTGAAGCCAGCTGAATCAAAGCATCATGAAGTCTCAACACTATCATGCCCATCCCCCTGACTGCTCTGACAGGAGGATTCTATAGGGGTTGGTGGTGACGGTTTGAATTTGAAATATGAAATATTGAACTGAAATATTTGAATTTAAAAATAAGTATGGTAATACCAAGCTGGTCAGTGACCTTATGGAGGTCTCGGCTATGTGGGCGGTTGGGGGTTTTAAGGTGTTTGGTTGAAGTAATGAATATGGAGACACAGGAGCTCCTGCTCTCATACTCTTCTTTTTTTTCGATCTGAGCTTCTGAGGCTTGTGGCCAAGAAGTGAAATGTTGTATACAGGATGTGGGTCAGGGTCAGCTAGTGGTTAAATAAAGGTGTGTTAAACCTCTCCCCCTGTTTCCCTCTTTCTGTGTGTGAATCTCACCACCTTTCTCCTCTCTCTCTCTTTTCCTCATGTCTTCTATCACTCTCTCTCTTTTCCTCATGTCTTCTATCACTCTCTCTCTCTCTCTTTTCCATTTCCCCTCTCACCTGGCTGACCACCAGCCGCCCGTTGTTGGACTCTGTGGCATAGATGACCCACAGGCCATTCTCGTCCACGGCCAGGTCAATGTCGGACTTGCCGCCCCAGCGGTACGGCGAGGTGTCGTGGTAGTTGGCGTTAGCGATGATGGCCTCGCCGCTCTTGATGCGCGTACGCAGGTCATACTTCACAATGTTGCGAGTGCGCTCCTTGTTATAGAAGACTGCACCGTCATACACTACAAACCCTGTACCATCCACTCGGTTTGGCAACCTGGGGGTAAGAAGGTATTTATTCATTTACTGGACAATGTGTGGACAATGTGCTGTTGTCTATGTGCATAAAAATAAAGTATACACACATAGAGAATATAATATAAATCTTAATCAATAATGCTGCTTGTATTGTCATGGTTACTGCATTGCCAATAGCTTTGGCCCCACTTCATATTATATCTCCTACATGCTGTATCTCCTATATAATAATGGACTTCATCAAGTGCACTACTTATATTGGTGCAAGCTGTAAATAGTCTCACTTAAGTAGAATGTAATAAGTGTGTTCAGCTATTTTCATCCTACATTTTCATTCAATTCCAATCAAGCACCTGAATTAGAATGAATACATCCACTGTCTTCTTTTCAAAACAACAATACAAAGGAGTTAGTGGACATTGTCTGTGAATAACAGACTGGCACAGTTTTGGGTAGAACTCCAGTAAAGCCTACAGATGAAAGCTGACAAGGCAGGGGCCTCACTTGTAGGTGGTGGTGGCTCTGTTCTGGCGGAAGTCCTCCCATGAGGCGTACTCGTAGAGCATGTCGGTGCGATAGGGCGTCCAGGGCATGACGTACAGCCTATCGCCCGACTGCAGCGGGTCCTTGCACCACGCCCCCGACTGGTGCTCCGCCTCCTGGAGCGAGCTGGATGCCTGGACTCGCAGCAGAGTCCCCGGACACACAAAGACTAGAGAGGAGAGGAGAGGGCCAGGAGAGGGAGAACAGAGGAGAGAGGGAGGAGAGAGGGAGGAGAGAGAGGAGAGAGAGGAGAGGGCCAGGAGAGAGAGAACAGAGGAGAGAGGGAGGAGAGAGAGGAGAGGGCCAGGAGAGAGAGAACAGAGGAGAGAGGGAGGAGAGAGAGGAGAGAGAGGAGAGGGCCAGGAGAGAGGGAGGAGAGAGAGGAGAGGGCCAGAGATAAAAGGGAAGAGGAGAGGAGAGGATGGAGAGAGGAGAAAAGAGAGGAGAGATAGGGAAGACAGAAGAGAGGAGAGAAAAGAGGAAGGAGATAAAGTAGGAGAGGAGACAGGAGGAAAGGAAAGATGGAGGGGAGGAGAGGAGAGGCAAGGAGAAGGGGTAGACAGAGATGAAGGAGGAGAGAAAGGGGAGAGGGAAGAGAGGGGGAGAGGAAATAGAAAGAGATAGAGGGGAAGGAGACAGGAGGCAGAGATGGATTATAGCAGAGGATAAAGAGAGAGAACAAAAGAGAGAGAGAGAGAGAGAGAGAGAGAGAGGGAAGAGGTAAAAGAGGTTAACCAGGAGTAAAATAAGGCGGAGGAAAAAAGCAATGGATGCATAAACAAGGGAATTGAAACAGAGTGAATGTGAGAGTGGTGCAGACGGGAAGAAGAAGGTCAAGAATTTGGATTTCGAAGGGCAGGTGGACGAGAAAAAAAAAGGAAAACGGAAGAAACCAAAAGGCAGAAGGAGGAAGAGGAGGAAGAAGAGGGGGAGGAGGGCATGAGATAAATGAACACATTTCAAATGAGAGAGTCGAAACGCTCATTTGTTAAGTATCTGCAGAAGTGGACGGTGAGTCGCTGGCGGGACGTGATAAATGGGAGGGGACGAGGCTGCTGGTGCTCAGAAAGCCTGGCTAATTTTAACCCGGCCCTACTTCAACTTCATCCGCCGCGCTGAACCGCACCGCAGCCGTGGCACGGTACGGCACATCGCGTCTATTTAAAGGCCCCCCCTTTTCTTTTCCTTCCGCTGGCATAGCCAGCAAGTGTCACGCAGATGTCTGTGTCTCGTGTGAGGACAGATGTTAGCGTCCGTGTCAGTGCTAATGCCGATCAGAGTCTCTAGTGTCACGGCAACGGTGGCGCTCTTTACTGAACGCTATTTACAGGTCGTTTGAAGGAGCACAGGCACTCTTAATCGCTCTCGCACAACGCACATACACATCGACACACAAAAATGCACACACATTGAGACAAATGCACATTGAGACTCAAAAATACACACACACACACACACACACAAACACACACACAGACTGACGTATGTTGCATCCCCCCCACATAGTTCACTCCAACATACACACTCCCATCCGTTCTCTCTGATACACATACACAACATTGACACACATACAAAAACACTCACAAACAATGCACACACACACACACAGACGTGTGCACGCACACACACACATACACACACACACACACACACACACACACACACACACAGACCCACACAGTCCTCTATCTGTGCTCAGTGGGAGGGCGTACACGGGGGAGCTCGGTAAATTAGCTGGCTGTCGCAGATTCTCACCAGCAGGCTGAGAGGCAGCCCTGGGACCCGTGCGTTAAGCCAGCGGGAGCGGAGGACACATCTCCAGCAGGCGCTGGCTTCATCAGCACCGAGACATCACAGGGGACAACACACACACACACCCACGTGTGTGTGAGAGAGGGAGGGAGAGAGAGAGAGCGAGAGAGTGAGTGAGTGAAAGAAAGAAAGAGAGAGAGGGAAGCCATGGCAATGATAGGAAGGACAACTCCAAGACTCAGCCCGGGCTTCCTACACACACACACACACACACACACACACACACACACACACACACACACACACACACCACACACACACACACACACACACACACCACACACACACACACACACACACACACGATGAGGCTCCCACCGGGACGGTAAACAGATCCATGCTGCTTCCTTAATGACTATGCTGGGCCTCCACACTGCCAACTGTTTGCTGCCTCTGCAGGGCCAGGCACTGGGATGGCCCCTTCACAGCACTCTTACGCTCTGATAGCAGCACATATATCACTACATGTATGCACACACACGCACACACACACATACCCACAGACATACGCACCCACAGACACATACATGTACGCACGCACGCACACACAACACTTTGAAACCAACGCAAAGCCTTCACAACCCACTTCTACAGGCACATGTAAACATACACAGTGATACAGACATGCGACTACTTGCACACACTGGCACTGGCACACACTCGTGAGTGGGATATTGCACGGTGCATCATCAGAACTACTGAGATTCAAAACTGTAATGTTTTCCCGGTCTGCATGCCATGCGTCTCCATCTGCAAGACAGGGTGGGGTGGCGTCTTGCTGTGTGTTCTCGGGCCGGCGGATTTGTGGCGTAAGCTTGCGCGTCTTCTTTTCTTTCTCTCTCTCTCTTTCTCTCTGTCCCTCTCTCTCTCTCTCTTTCTGCCTGCAGAAACACTTGGAGCATTATAACAGATTGAGGGTATTCTCCACGGAACAGATGGAGTGAATGTTTCACATCAAAAACAGGCGTAACAAAAATTAAAAAAACGAGTGCACCAGCGCCGTAGCAGCTCTAGAACCGACGGGGGCCATAACGAGTGTTTATCCGACTCCCGCATCTTAAGCAAACAGAAGTGGCTCAGCACCGAGTGCCTATCGGTGCTCCTGGCATCAGCGCTTGTGAAAAAGACCCCCCTCAGTGCTCCGAGTCCCCCTCAAAACATCTCGCCCACTTCAGCAGACAGACTATGAGCCATTAGCTAAAGTGGGGGTGAAAGGAGGGTTGAGGCATCTGTATCAATGCTACGCTAAGAACAAAGCCTGATGCTAACACGCGAGCCACTCGACATGAGCGACCCAGAAACAAACAAAGACGAAAATCCTTTGGCTTAAGTGGAGGCATGTCATTTGTGGTTGACAATGGAATAAATAGGAGTGCATAAACAAATACACACAACTAAAAATGCACACACACACACACACACACACACACACACACACACACACACACAATGAAGGGCACAAACACACTTATGCATACACACAAATACTCTCCCAAACACACAAATACCCAAACAAACAGAAACCAACAATAGACAAGACATTCATCCATTCCAATCTGGGATACACACACTAATACGAGAGTGTGTTCAGATGTGTGCCACAGATGCCCAGTGAGCTTGTGTGCTCTGACTGTGTCCGTGGGGAATCCTGTGAGTGACTGTCGGTGTGAGGCCCATGACTGGCAGCCCCGATGCTCATTACGGCACAGTTCTGCCATGGGCATCACTGAGTGATGCTACGCAACCGGCAACCGGCAGCATGAGCTTCCGACCGTTTCACTACTGCGGTAAGCCAGCCTCCGCCATTTTGCTGAAGAGGGCAGTGCTGGGGTGGGCCAGAGGCAGCCGGCCATGAGGGGACCGGGTGTGCTTATAGATATATAAGCTTGTATGTGTGTGTGTGTGTGTGTGTGTGTGTGTGTGTGGCAGTGTGCCTGTATGTGTGTAAATGTATTTGTGAGTGTTAGTGTGTGTAGACGTATATGTATATACGTGTGTGTGTGTGTGTGTGTGTGGGGTCCTTTGCAGTCGTGAGGGCTGCCTCCTGCTCTATGCTGATGAGGTGGTATGTGTGTGTCTGTGTGTGTGTGTGTGTGTGTGTGAGTGTGTGTGTGTCTCTGAGTGGGCTCTGCACACACGGCCTGGGAGGCTTCATTAGCAGCCTGACCTGTGCTCTCAGCTCTGCTCTCCTCTCTCTCGCATGCACCACACACACACACACAGAGAAACACACATACACACACACACACACACAAACACAGAGAAACACATCCACACACACACTGCTCTCAGGCTCCCTCATGTTTACTGCTGCCTCTCCTGTGTGCGCTGTAAACTCCTCTTCGCTCTCTCACACACACAAACATACACACAGAGGCACACACATATATATATATAGACACAGACACAATCGGGCACACGCACACACTACACAAAACACACTTATATACTCAGGTTGACATACACACTCACTCACACACACAGAAACATTTTATTTTTCTTTCCACTGTATCTGTGATGATCTCAATCTCTTGTCCGCCACCTCTCTTGCACTCTAACCCAATTTACTTCTCACTGCCTCCCCACATCCTTATTGCTTGCCTTACTTCTCTCCCTCCTGATCCACTCTTCTTCACTCGCTCCCTCCCTCCCTCTCTCTCTCTCTCTCAATCACTCACTTCCTCTGAGCTTGAGCCACACACCCCATGGGAATTTACCTGTGGCAAACAAAAAAGCCAGACAAACAAGTGTGTGTGTGTGTGTGTGTGTGTGTGTGTGTGTGGGGGGGGGGGGACGACGACTCACAGCACTAATCTGTATCATTATCCTGCTCAAGCCTAACTGTTGCCGAAGTGGGACAGCGGCACACACCACGTCAACAACCACATCCACCCTTTACTCCGATCATTTATCCTGAAAACAGTCGGATTCCTGGTGCATGAGAGTGAGGCTGAGGGGTAATACTGTACTATAGGCAGCCACTTAATGGTTTTGAGATCGGAGTAAGAGTACAAGGGGAGATTGATGTTTTTCATGCAGTTATTGCTTTATAATCGCTTCATTAATTAAAGTGTCTATATCATTCTCAATGGGGTAAAAAAAGCACAAAAGGAAACAAAATATCTTCTGGTTGCTACTCGTCAGCAAAGATGAAATTACGTGCTTCATTCTTTGCAAAGAATAGCACTAACCGCATGAAATTGGCCGCTGCATTAAGCACAGTTTCATTGACCGCAACCACTGGGCAATACCAAAGAAAGAAACAAACAGCTAACGAGTCCCAAGGATATAATTACATTACAGAATGAACTATTGAAAGTAAACTCAGCTTGCCAGCTAATGACAGAGGAAATAAAACAATCACAGTTTCAGCCACCACAGAGGCTAGGTCAGGACCGGTAGCACTTCTACGAGGAGCCACCACATGCACCAGATCGGCAGGGCCCTAACAGCAGCAGGGATGTTGTGCCAACCCTTGAATGGCTGGCAATGTGGGATTGTGTGGTGATGCGGAGAACGGGATGCCACTAAGGCGGGGTAAGGGTCTGAACAGGGGAGGGTTTGGGTGGGGTTGGTGGGGCGGCCGGGTGGGGGTGTTTTGACTGCTGAGAAGGAGGGAGGTGGGGAAGAGAGGGTGAGGGGTAGCCTGCTGCTATAATTGAAATCCACACCTGCTACTGGCAGTGCCAACTCCACACCAGCAGGGGGCAGAGTGCTGCATAGCATGAAATTCCTTAACCAGGCAGAAGCGTTAATTGTGTGTGTGAGTGTGTTTGTGTGTGTGTGTTTATGTGTGGACTTGGACTTTCATACAGGTTTGGGCATGATTGTATGTTCATATGGGTCTGTACTGTCAACCTAGTCCTCATGATTTGTGTGTTTATGTGGATGTGTGTGTGTGTGTGTGTGTGTGTTTCAAAGGAAACAAGAACAGCTTATAAGGAAAATGAAAAGAGAACCATTGTGTGTGTGTGTGTGTGTGTGTGTGTGTGTGTGTGTGTGTGTATGTGTGTGTGTGTGTGTGTGTGGGGGGGGTGCGTGTGTGTGTGTAAGTGTGTGTGTGTGTATGTGTAAGTGTGCATGTGTGTGTGTGTGTGTGTGTGGTGTGTGTGTGTGTGTGTGTGTGTGTGTGTGTAAGTGAGCAGGAAAGAGAAAGAACAGCAATAAACGGGTCAAATGGTTAGATCCTGTGAAATGAGAATAGGTGTGCGTCTAATCTACTGTATGTCCCACAGCTCACAAATGAGAAGAGGCAAAGGTATGGCAGTAAGACTCTCACATTGACTCTGCATGCACACACACACACACACACACACACACACACACAAGCATTAACACACACAGAGGCAAAAATACATTCATCATGGAAACACACAGCTTGACACTCATCTCACACACACTCAGGACTGATTTAGTGAGTCTCTCGTCTCTCACAGACACGGGACCTACCCCCCCCCACACACACACACATGCACACGCACACACACACACACACACACACACACAATCAACCTCGTCCAAAAGCCAATGATTCCGTGGCAACTCTTAATTGAGGCCAGATTAACTGCGGGCCAACCCAATGAGTGTGGCCAGCGAGGCCACTGGAGTGTGGAGAGAGCTGCCTTTCTGTGGGTCTGAAAGATTCGGCGACCCAGAATGAGGTCACGGGCACGGCATGGCACGGCACGGCGCGGCTCCGCCACTCTCTTGTGAGGCGCTCGGCATTCAGCTCGCGGCGCGGCGCATTGCTGCATGATCAAGCCTCCGATAGCCACTATAGAGGGCCTGCGTCCCACGATGAACCTCCTCTATTTTCCCTGAATCTCTCTCTCTCTGCTTCCCCCTCTTCCCTCTCTCTCTCTCTCTCTCTCTCTCTGTCTCTATCTTCCTTGCTGTCTTTGCCCCCCCCCCCCCACCCCCCCCACACTGCTTTCATAGAGCGATCCCTGGTGTCTGCTCGCCGAGCAGTGCTGCTTGTCCTGAAATGGGGGCTATCAGACAGAGGTTCATTTATATTCATGGCCACCTGCTCGCGCCAGGCCTCTGCTGCTTTAACAATGCCTGCGCTCGGCCACGTGTCGCCCGCGGTCCGCTGCACTACCGGACGCCGCTGCTGCCCCTGCCACAGCCACTGGCGGCTCCTAGTTCTGTTGAGGAGGGGGGGTGACAGAGGCTGCGAGCATCCCTTCTGGCATGCTCAGGGGAAGTAGTACATATGTGCACACACACACACACACACACACACACACACACACACACACACACACACACACACTCACAAAGGTTTCCAGAAGGTATAAGCACATTATGCACACACACACACACACATATACACACAGACACAAGGACTCACAAAGAAGTACATTTTGCACACACACATACACACACTTAACACAGAAACAAAATGCACCACACACATTCATACACATAGAAAAATTGTGGTATTTGTTTGAGTGTTTCTGTGTGTGTGTGTGTTTGCGTCCGTCTCTAATTTCTACAACATCAAATCTGACACACAATCCCAACATCGTCTGTCTGAGCACCACAGCAGCCGAGGTAACCATGACATCACGGCATTCCATTGCCTGTCCACCAATCAGATCCTTAAATCAATGCATGATTAATTAATTCATTACTTCATTAACACAAGCAACACAAAATAACCATAATCAACTGTTGATGGAATAATAAACAGATTGAGGGAATAATTAGCAGCTACGTGATAGGTGAGGAGAGACGAGGGAAGAGAGAAAGAGAGAGAGAGAGAGAAAGAGAGGAGGAGGGAGGAGAAGGGGGAGGTGAGGACTTGCTGGTGTCACATGAGCTCTGGTAAGAACAGTCTTAGATGTGTGGTGGAGAGCAACAGGGTGCTAACAGTGGGATAGGAAGGTTATTGCACTACAGAAGGAAAGAAAGGATGGTCAAATCTAGATAGAGATATATTATAGAGAGAGATATAGACATAGGGAGAGAGAGAGAGAGAGATATATATGGAAGGTGCTGAAAAGAAAATGAAGGTCAGTGAAGGAATACATCTTTAGAAGATGTATATGGCACAGGTCTGCGCACGTGTGTGTTTGAGAGAGAGAGAGAGAGAGAGAGAGAGAGAGAGAGAGAGAGAGAGAGATTACTGATCGAGAACACCACTGAGGGATGCTGCACCAGTTTAAGGAGAAGACAGAGACGATCGAGTTTGGACAGGGACAACGATGGACAAAACAACAAGATGTGTGATACCGGTGTGTGTGTGTGTGTGTGTGTGTGTTCCCTATGAGTGTGTGTGAGGCATATTGGTGTGTGTGTGAGGTGTGTGTGTGAATGTATGTATAAGTGTGTGAGAGGGAGAGAAATGGAGAGTGGGGACAAGAGACCAGAGTAGGAAGAGGACAGGCCTTTTAGTGTCCAGCAATCCAGGCTAATTTTCAGTGGCCGTGGCCACGGATGCGACCAGAACTGAGGCGCGTGCGAGTGGGTTGTTTGATGGGTGAGAGGGGCTGGGAAGGGCTGGGGAGCTCCATCAGGGCTGCCTCTGAGGGGCCGTGATTGAATAGCCGCCGGCCCCCGCCATACTGAATCAGCTCGGGAGATGATTGGCCCCATAGAACAGGCTGTGAGAGCCTGGCACACTCCACACTCTATGGTGGATGTGTGTCCGTGTGTCCGTGTGTGTGTGTGTGTGTGTGTGTGTGTGTGTGTGTGTGTGCGTGTGTGTGTGTGTGTGAGTGTGTGTGTGTGTCTGTGAGTGTGTGTGTCCGTGTGAGTGTGTGTGTGTGTGTGTGTGTGTGTGTGTGTGTGTGTGTGTGTGTGTGTCTGTGTGTGTGTGTGTGTGTGTGAGTGGGAGACAGAGAGAGTGTGATTTAGTGAGGCCAAGTGTGAGCTCTCCCTTCTGGGCCCACAGAGACACATACACACACACACACACAGAGACACACACACACACACACACACACACACACACAGAGAGAGACACATACAGAGCGAAATGCAGGCGGAGACTTGAATGGCCAGAACTGGGGAAGAAAAAAGAAAGGATGGAGAGTGAAGTGAAAAAGGAAAGTGAGAGGGAGAGAGGTATGGTATGAAGTGGGTGAGAAGACAAAAATAGGTTTTGAGAACTTTCAGCTGCTTGGAATGAATACAGGGAAGAGAAAGAAAGAGAGAGAGAGAGAGAGAGAGAGACATAAAAGGAGAGGAAAGACAAGTAAGAATGCAGGGAGACGGATCTAGGAGAGCAGAGAGGAAAGGCTTTTAAAGTGCGTCTGTGTTGAAAAGAAAGAGAAGGTGTTCTGTACCGGAAAGTATGTAATGCTGAGAAAAGGCAAGTGTATGAGTGGTAGAAAACATGATATACAGACCAGACAAGTAGATAGAGAGAGAGACAGATCGATGGGGGGGGGGGGGGGTGAGGGCACTGAAGCACCTAGAAATGGGACAAAATGCTGGACCAGGAGATGTGTGTGTGTGTGATGATCCAGAAGAGACTCTGGGAGGGAGCGTGTCAAAAGATATCAATGTCGTCAAAATCAAAGCACTACACTTAGAATGAGTGTAGCAGAGAGACAGAGAGAGAGAGAGAGAGAGAGAGAGAGAGAAAGACAGAGGTCTAAAAACAAACATGGTGGAGAATGAGAACATTCAGTCTGATAGTCTGATCTGCAAGGATTGGTTGGAGACAGTGGGAAAAGATTTGCAAAGGATAGAAAGAGATGATGACATGACACTTAACTCAGCTGGTCACTGCATGATGACTGTGTGTGTGTGTGTGTGTGTGTGTGTGTGTCTATGTCTTTGTGTCTGTGTGCTGCTAAGAGAAGTGAGCAGTCACTGGTACACCAAGGAGACATGGCTAATGAAGGGAACAAGACATTCACTGAGAGTAAATAGACTGTACTGTGTGTGTGTGTGTGTGTGTGTGTGTGTGTGTGTGTTGTGTGTGTGTGTGTGTGTGTGTGTGTTTGGAACATCTTCCATTTGCTAGCGTCATTTGCAGTTGCTGATGTTTCAAAGTTACTTAACCAGAACTTCTGTGGAGTGGATAGTTGGTTGGATTTTATATGTACTAATTGATACATGTATTTCTGTGTGTGTGTGTGTGTGTGTGTGTGTGTGTGTGTGTGTGTGTGTATCCAGGCCAGTGTCCTGTGGCCACTGTGTGAGCAAGGCTTTGAATGGGAGAGTGTGTGTTGGCGTCAGCAGAGGCATGGGTACTGGCAGAAAATCTGAAAGGATCTCGGAGTCTTGGTTATAAGCCAGAGAGATGGACAGAGTTAGAAGAAAGAAAGAAAGAAAGAAAGAAAGAAAGAAAGAGAGATAGAAGAAGAGGAGGAACAGGAGGAAGAAGAAGGGGGATATAAACATCAAACATGACCACTACACACGGTGCTGGGTTAGGAGGAGAGGGGGATGAGAAGAAACAAAGGAGGAGAAGGGGAAGGGAGAGGAGAGGAGGACGGGGCGAGCTGTGGTTTTTATGTTTATTGTGGTCTTTACCTTTTTGATCCACTTCTATTCAAGCATCGGAAAAAAAGAGAGAGAGAGACAGAGTAAAAAGAGAGAGAGAGAGAGAGAAAGAAAGAAAGAAAGAAAGAAAGAAAGAGGAAGAACAAGGTAGACAACAGAAAAGAGTAAAAAGAATGAAAGAAAAAAAACAGGTGCAGGAAAAAAGAGAAAATTGAGATTAAATAAAAAGCTTTCCGTTCCCTCTCTTTCAAGTTGTTAATTCTTTCTTTCTTTCTTTTTAAAGCATGTCATCTTGTGTCTAGCTTCCTGCTCTTTTAAGAGGGAGAGAAGGGTGATAGTGATGACACATGAGGAGGACGGAGGATGGCCTGCGCTGTTTGTTTTCTTTTGTTTTGTTTTTCTATTTTCACTACTACTGGTGACGACAAACTCCCCACATCACAGTACACACAGTACACACTCCAGGGCCGTCCTTTCTTTTCCTCTATCACACTCGTCTCCCAGTCCATCCCACCCTCCATCAACCCCATCCCCCCCCCCACAACACACCCCCCAAAACTCTGCTTCCTCTTCATCCAGGGCCTGTGGGAGAAAGAAAAACAAGTACACGCGTGTCCTCTTCAGCTGTGGGGAGAGAGAGAGAGAGAGAAAGAGAGAGAGAGGTGGGGGGGGGGGGGGGGTTTGGAGTGATGAGGGAGAGAACGGTGGCAGATGAAATGACAGGAAGACTGATTTCCCTGGGGTGGGGATGTGGGTGGGGGAGAGGGGATTAAGACCCAGCTCCTGGGTTGAAATTGGAGCCAAGTGGTGTGAAGGAAGTGAGTGTGCCTTTTCCTTCTTTGCTCGCTCCCTTTTTTCTTCTTCTTCTTCTTCTGCTTCTCCTTCTCCTTCTTCTTGGACTGCACTCAGCTCACCAAATCAAGGAGTGTCGCGGCCACTCTGCCCTGGGTGTCGCTCAATTCATCGAGCGGCCAATCAATGCGCGCCGACCCTGAGCTGAGCTGGGCTAAGACCCTCCGCAGAGAGAGAGAGAGAGAGAGAGAGAGAGAGAGAGAAAGAGAACAAACAACGGAGAGGGGAGGGCCCACAGAGATAAGGAGGGAGAAAGAGAAGGGGAAGACAGTGAAAAAAGAGACTGGGAGAAAGAGGGAGGGAAGGAAGGATGGATCGAATTGGGGGAATGGGAGAGAGAGAAAAACGTGCAGAGAAGTGGGAGAGTGAGGAAATAAAAAGAGGAAAAGACAGAGAAAAATAGATGAGGCCGGTGGAAGAGTGAGAAAAAATGAGAGAGGGAAAGAAAGAGAGCGAGATTACAGTCAGGGAAGTCAGAGAACTCCCTCTCACTGCATGGGCCAGGGAAGAATCAATGGCCATCAATGCCCCACCGCTCTCAACTCACTGCTATCAAACTTCTCTACTCTCATTCTCCATTCATCTGTTTTTCTTTCCTTTTTTTCCCCCAAAACACTCCTATATATTCCTTCTGTCCAGTCAGTAAATGTAGAAACGCTCAGAATAAGATGTTCCACTCTTCCAGTCTTTGGCTGGCTCTCTCTCTCGCGCGCTAAGCAGTTTGACGTGTGTCTGACATAACAGAGTGGTGAGGTGCTGTCACAGAGGGACCATAGACATAGTGTGTCCTCAGTGATCCAGGAAGTCTGCCTCTCTGCTGCCTGCGCTCATAGTGTCACTACTCCTGCCAGGTTTCCCTGGTGACAGAGGGTTGTGTGACATGTGATCCTGAAGACATGTATGTGATCTGATGTGTGTGTGTGTGTGTGTGAGTTTGGGGGTTGGGGTGGGGTGCGAACACACCTCTGACGTGTGTGATGCCAGTTGAGAGTCTAACTACTGGCAGGTCAATAAGAGCATGTGAACTGCTCTGGTGGGCTCCCTACAGAGAGAGAGAGAGAGAGAGGGAGAAAGAGAGAGAGAGGGAGAGAGAGAGAGAGCGATACGGAGATGGGGCTAGAAGCGTAGAAGCGAGGAAACAGAAAAAAAGGAAAATGTAAGGAGAAGGGGGAGAGATAGAGGGATAGTCTAGACAGAGTGGAGAGAGAGAGAGAAAGAAAGAGAGAGAGAGACAGCGAGAAAGAAAGAAAGAAAGAAAGGAAGAATGGGGACACGGCCCGCTGGAACAGCATTAACTCTCCATCATCCTCCAGCAGGGGAGCCTGTTTGGACACAGGTCCTCATCTTCAACCTGCAGGGTGTGTGTGTGTGTGTGTGTGTGAGAGTGTGTGAATAAGGAGGTGTGTGTGTGTGTGTGTGTGCGCGCGCGCGCGAGTGAGTGAGTAAGTGAGTGTGTGTGTGTTTGTGAGTGTGTGTTTGTGTATATATATATATATATGTGTGTGTATCTGTATGAGTGTGTGAGAGTGTATGTGAGTAAGCAAGTGTGTGTGTGTGTGCCTATGTACGCAAGTGTCTATGCGAAAGACAGACAGAGAGAGAGAGAGAGGCAGCGGCAGACGATCCCCTCTCCCCCTCCCCCCCCCCCCTGTTGAGCAGGCTCCATTAAAGCGCACGGGCACGAGGGGAGGCCTGGGTAAAGAGGCCGCTGCACTTTGGTTCACGCTGGGCCAACAGCTGGTGCGGGGTAGGCAGGAGCAGCTCCACACCGACTCCACCGCACCACACCGCGCCCCGCTGCTCCGCTACCACACCTCCCCCTTGGCCTCTGCTCACGCGCATCACCTGGGATGCATTTTGTTCTGGAGGATGAGTGTGCACGTGTGGGTCTGTCTGTGTGTGTGAACATTTGTGCGTTTGTGTGTGAGTAGGAGAATGTGTGTCTCCGCGCACGCGCGTGTGTGAACATTTGTGCGTTTGTGTGTGAGTAGGAGAATGTGCGTCTCCGCGCGCGCACATGCGCGCGTGTGTGTGTGTGTGTGTGTGAACATTTGTGCGTTTGTGTGTGAGTAGGAGAATGTGCGTCTCCGCGCGCGTGCGAGAATGAGTGTGTCTCGGTGTGTGTGTGTGTGTGTGTGTGTGTGTGTGTGTCTATGTGTTGTGTGTGTGTGTGTGTCTGTGTGTCTGTGTGCAAGTATGAGTGTGTGTCTGTGTGTATGTGTGTGTGTGAGTGAGAGAGAGAGTATAAGTGTGTGTGTGTGTGTCTGTGTGTGTACACTTTATGAAATATTTCTAGCTGACCTGGTTTGGAAAAAAGAGTATCTATTTCACCTTGAGGCTAAGAGAGAGGTTGACTCTGCATAGGGGAAAGAAAGATAAGTAATAGAAATAGGTGGAGCAAGGCGACAGAGAGAGAGAGAGAGAGAAAGAGAAAGAGAGAGAGAGAGAGAGAGAGAGAGAGAGAGAGAATAGACAGTCGTGAGGAATCCAGGGTAAAAAAGAGGGAAGAGAACGACTAAGAAAAGCCGATGGTTATAGATTGAGGCAGCCTGATGGAGAAGCTGGTGAAGAGAGAAAATCGAGACAGACTGTTAATTCCATTCTCATTGAGTCATCCTTCCACAGACTTCACTGAAAACTGTGCATATGGGCACTCTCTCTCACACACACACACACACACACACACACACACACACACAACACACACACACACACCACACACACACACACACACACACATACATACCAGCATACACACACTCACAAACACATACACACACATCACACCATATGCACACTCACACACACAAATACATAAATACACACACATCACACCATATGCACAGTCACACACACACATACCTACACACACTCATAACACCATACACACATCACACCATATACACACTCACACACACAGACATTAACAAACATATGCACAAAGCCCCATTCAATAACGCAGATACATATACACAAACTACAGGAAAGAAATATTGCGTTAGGTGGTTCAATCACATGACTCGCACACTGATTAGTCCAGAGCCTTGCTTCTTCCTCCTCTTCCTCCTCCTTGTCCTCTTCTCATCCACCTCTTCCTCCTCCTCCTCCTCCTATTATTGGTTTCCTCCATTGCCCCCTCTTCCTCCTCCTCCTCCTGCTCCTCCATCCTGATTCACCACACCTCCCTCCTCCGGCATCCCTCTGCTCCGTCCTCATGAAGCTCCATCAATCACCCGCCTTGCTAATGAGGCTTGCTAATGAAGACACGACGCTGAGCAAACACCTGAGGAGCACGGCTGGGGCGCCAACTCATCTCACCTCCCCCCACACCCCTACCTGGAACCCCATCCCTCGCACGTCTCCACCCACCCTTTGACCCCTGCCCAATGTCAAACCCTGAACACCTCCCATGTCTCCCCCATACCCATCTTTCCCCTCTTTCATCCTCCCTCCCTCCATCTTTGTCCC
>NC_045152.1:31104107-31109107 GCF_900700415.2 Clupea harengus | reverse complement strand
AGGAGAGGGCTGGCGTTTGGCCCTGCCGTTCCACTGAGCAGGATGTTTACCCTCTCTCTGCCAGGCAAACTATTAGAGCTACTCACACTGTGCGTTCACATCTTCCCACGCGTGGCGTCACACCGCCACACGTCGCCTCTGACGCACGCAACTCAGGCAGCCTTCCCAACAGCCTCTGCTCCAGCCCTCTCATGGCTCCCCCAGTGGTCTGATGGCACAGCTACACAGTCCCATCCCCCCCCCCCCCCCACCGCCCCCCACCCCAGAACAGGCGGTTGAGCGGGGCCTTGGGGAGGGGGAGGGGGACTGGACGGTAGACAGGGTGAGGCAGATTGGGGTGGGGGGGCACAGACACCGTCACCCCACCTCCTCATCCCTCCCTCCCTTCCTCCCTCTGAAGCCTCCTCAACGTGGTGGCTGTCATTTGCACGCGCCCACTCTGTCTCCTAATCAGGGCCGCGGTGGAGAGGGGCTGGTGGGTGTGGGGGTGAGGGGCAGCCCATGGCGGACTGGAGAGGACTGGTGGAGCGGCAGGGTTAATCGGGGCGCCCGTCTGAGAGGGTCTGAGAGAGAGAGAGCGGCGAGAGAGAGAGAGAGAGAAAGAGCGAGAGAGAGAGAGAGCGGCAGGCAGCCGCTCCTGCTCCAGCTCACTCACAAACTCACTCGTTCGCCCGAGCCGCACAAGGGCTTTCACTGGCCAGCCCCATACAGAAATGGTGGCCACAACAGCAGGCTTGACGGCATACGCTAGCATAGGTACTGAAACCGCACACGCGCCGCCTTTCCAGTGTCATACAAGGTCTTTCTCTCCATCTAAAGGCGGCTGATATAGTTCCGGCACTGATACACTTCCTTATTTTATGTGTGCTTTTACACTCACAAAGGCAGGTATGCGTGTATAAAAATTAAGTGCCCCATCCTGAGCACCGCCACCGACTCCAGCTATTACTAGCTATAGAACACACTGCCGTTGGCTCCATGTGAAACTGGTCCTTCCCCGTAGTAAAGTGTAAGTACTGTACAACAGCGACCGATGAAGCTGTCCAGAGCATTAAAGCCAGACAGCCCTGATGAATGGGGCAGTCCATTGTGCTACGGGACTGAGAGCGCTCATCAATCGAGCTGCTACATGACACAACGATCCCTAACTGCACTATCCGCCGCATTAAATCAGACGTTCCTTGATCACGGCTCTCGGAGGAGAACCGGCCCCCGTAGATCTCTGTGATGACAAAAAGAACGCAGCGGCCGATTAAGATCATGACCTCATTAGTTGGTTGGAGTTAGTGACCGCTAATGTTGAAACACGAGGTGAAACGAAACTGAACTTAGATCATAGGTGCTCACCAACGGACACACAAAGGTTTCGTTTTTTCAAGAGACCCCTGAGGTCAGATGGGTCATCAGGTAAGAGATTATGGTTCCTTAGTGTCCGCACCTGCAGCCAAGGCTACGACTCTGCTGGAGCCGGAGCCTGTCCCTCATATAATCTCAACCACCAAAGAGGCCACCATCCTGTACCTCCGCTGGTCAACCAATAAAAGGCTAACAAAAACAAGGTCATGGATCTGATTGCCCGGGAGCCTACACACCAATTAAAAGATATACCTGACTCATATATTAAAGGACTTCATATATATGCAAATGGCCTCAAAGCAAGGACAAGTTCTTTATATAGTACAATTCATACACATGGGTCATTTTAAATGGTCATTTTAAATTACAAATGAGCAGACAAAAGAACATTGAAAATGAGGAGATTTAAAAAGGGACCAACAGCATGAGCTCTTCACCAAAACAGTCATGACACACCAGTGGAGGGGCTCTGTTTGGAAGTAGGAGGCGACCATGCAGATCTCTCACGCTCTAAAGTGCAGACAGAACCCAGACAAAAGGCTTCTCTATCCTGAATTCATCTCAGTGATTAAGCATGAGATCAGCCGGACACAAAAACAGCTTTGTCACCACCCAGTAGCCGAGCAACAGTGTGGTCAAACAATAACCGGGTGGCCTTGCTCTCACACTGAAGGCTGCCAGCCTCTGCCTTGACAGAAGCATTTTTCAGCGTCCACGATGGCCGTTTCCCATGGAGTCGGAATCAATGTCACCTATTAGCGTAGGGCTCGTGCTCGTGACACCTCCGCACGTTGCTTCGTCGGCAGCCTGAAACTTTTATCTGCATCCCGAGAAATCTGCCATTACCCCAGCCAGCCAGCCAGCCAGCCAGCCGGGCCCGGTATCATCGGAGGGGTGCGCGGCGAGGGCCTTGGGAGGATAAGCATCCATCTCAGCGGCAGGCTAAATCCGCTTTGCCTGGCTGCGATAAACCCACAGCCCACTGTGTAGTGTGGGATATAATCACTCAGGGGAGCTTTTAACAAGAGCAAATGCAAACGTCTTACCCCCGCAAAGGCATACAATACATACCACGCAGCCAGCGAAAGGGCTCTTTTTCTCTCTTTCTCTCTCTGTCTCTTATACACACACACATACGCATATGCACAATTCACAACACACATTCAAGTACACACACACACAACCATACACACACACAAACACACACACACACACACACACACACACACACACATACATACATACAACAATACATAATTGTACCTCACATAAAAGTACACATACAAAAACTCACTTACAAACACAAACTCACACACACACACCCACACACACACACACTCACATGAACACACACACACAACATACACCGCAATGCAAATGTGCCTACATGCAGACGAGACTTTACACCAACATGAACTCCAATAGGCATCGATCTGGACTGGAGCAGCGGAGCGGTGGAGCGGTGGAGCGGTGAGGTGTGGAGGGGGGCGGAGAGCAGTGAGGTGCAGAGCGGGGCACAGTGGGATCAGCGGCCTGCTGGCGGGAGGCAGCGCTCTCACACACACACACACACACACACACACACACACACACACACACATGCTGGCGAGAGGCAGCGCTCTCACACACACCACCCCCGCCGGGAGAGCACACAGCTCCACCCTCAACCCCGCCCCCTGCCACACCTGTCTGCGGGGGCCCGCAGAGTTGCCCCTCAATATCCAGCAGCGTCGTGCGTACTCACACACACACACACACACACACACAAAGAGACACACACATATATCACATACACACACAGTGACATGCGCACAGTGAAGTGCACACACCAGAACAGCCACACCTACACACTACCACACGCACAAGGAGCTTGTGGGCTCCCAGTGTCTGCTAATGAGTTTGGCCAAAGTCAGCACCTCACGGTGCTATTCAAGGGTTTCCTTTTTTTATCCCAAAGGGCATTCAGGTGAACCGACATGACTCACGGCTATTCAGCCCCCGGCCTCAAGTCCATACTGGACCAGAAGTGTGCCTCAAGCCCAGGCACCGGACCCCACTGGACCAGAAGTGTGCCTCAAGCCCAGGCACCGGACCCCACTGGACCAGAAGTGTGCCTCAAGCCCAGGCACCGGACCCCACTGGACCAGAAGTGTGCCTCAAGCCCAGGCACCGGACCCCACTGGACCAGAAGTGTGCCTCAAGCCCAGGCACCGGACCCCACTGGACCAGAAGTGTGGGCCGCTCAACCCTCAAAGCGCGAAGTCATCCAATGCAGCCACAGAGGGCAAATAATTCATTGAATTATTGGGGTCTCGGGCGTTTGATTCGAAATGAATAATGTGCATGACACGCAGCCCTTCAAGGACAGCGATGAATCAGCCCCTGTGATCAAATAACTTTTCATATGCATCTCATTCAAAATTCTGGATGATTCTATGAAATCGCCAAATTGCTGTAATGATGTAAAGTGGCCCGTCTCTCCATGGCGGTTTTCTCGGGCTGTCAGCAAGCGCTCAGCAGGTCCGACCTTGGGGGTATGCTGGGGTAAGGGAGCGAAAAATGATCTGCATCTCAACGTGAAGTCAGAATATTAAATAAGGGCAGCCGAGAGGCTGCTGCCACTGTTGTGATGGTTTCCTGGCACCAGAAAGTGAAACTAAGCGATGGGGATGTGAGCTTATCAATGGGTGTGTGTGTGTGTTAGCTCGTGTGTGTGTGTGTGTGTGTGTGGGGGGGGGGATGTGTGTGTTTACACGCGAGCCAGGGTGAGTCAGTGGGCCTTTGGCTGGCGGCATTTGTGATTTTTGATTGGCTGGGATGCCACAGGCGCTGTGTGTCCTTGGTCCAGGACTGAGTCTGAGCTACTTTCGTTCTCTCTCTCATTTTCTCTCTCATCCTCTCTCTCTCGTTCTCTCTCTCATTTTCTCTTTCGTCCTCTCTCTCTCGTACTCTTGTTTTTTTTCTCTCTCTCTCGTTCTCTCCCCACACAAGAGTGTTTTCAACTCTCACCAGCGGGCGTAGTGTGGCCTTAAAACCCGCTTGCTCTCAGACACGCATATATACGTGGGCCGTGCCTGTTTTTTGAATATCTTTAGTGGTTAGGTCTTTCCCTGCTTGTCCTCCAGACATAACAAACATACCATCAGCAGAAACAAAGACTAGAACTCATGAACATGTATACAATCATGGGCATACACAGTCTCATAACCTCTTTCATCCTGGCACACACACACAGACACCATACACACACACACACACACACACACCATACACACACACACACACACACACACACACACACACACACACACCATACACACACACACACACACACACACACACACACACCATACACACACACACACACACACACACCATACACCATACACACACACACCATACACACACACCATACACACACACACACACACACCATACACACACACACACACACACACACACACACCATACACACACACACACACACACACACACACCACCATACACACACACACACACACACACACACTATCACCATACACACACAACCATACACACACACCATACACACACACACACACACACATACACACACACACACACACACACACACACTATACACCATACACACACACCATACACAC
>NC_045152.1:31096607-31101607 GCF_900700415.2 Clupea harengus | reverse complement strand
TGCCGACCTCTTAGCACTCATCCAGCCAATTACAGCACCCACGCAGGAGGTGACATCAGCCGTCAACGCTAGCAAACGGCACAATCACACAGCGACGGAACTTAAGGGCTGTGATCAAATTAGAAATGGTAGCCTCATTACCATGTTACCTCTGTAAAACTGTCGGCCCTATTAGCCTGTTAGCATGTTAAACCGATTAGAATATTAGCTCCGTTAGCCTGTTAGCTACACTAGCTTGTTAGCCAAGATAGCCCCTGCTGGCAGAGGACAGGGGAAAGAAAATAGGCCATGATGAGAGATAGGGAAATAACAGGCACCAGCAGGACTGAGTCGGCCCTATTAGCCTGTTAGCATGTTAAACCGATTAGAATATTAGCTCCGTTAGCCTGTTAGCTACACTAGCTTGTTAGCCAAGATAGCCCCTGCTGGCAGAGGACGGGAAAGAAAATAGGCCATGGTGAGAGATAGGGAAATAACAGGCACCAGCAGGACTGAGTAGGAATGTGTGGAGATGTAATGAGCACTGGAAATAGCTTTCTACACAACACTACACAACATCCATGTCACACACACAAACACACACACACGGAAGCACTCAAGTACACACACTTTCTTAGCTACTCTCTCTCTCTCTCTCTCTCTCTCTCTCACACACACACACACACACAAATGCTTGCACAAATGAGCACACTTACATATGAATAAATGTTCATAGGCTTCTATACACAGATACAACCATACACATCCAAACAAAGACACAAACAGTGCACAACATATGTGGACACAGATACATAAACACACACACACACACACACACACACACACACACACACACACACACACACACACATTCTGGCAACAAACTCACTCACATGTACACACCAACAGACCTGGCCTCTCATTAAATAGAGGTGATGCACTGCAGACGAAAGAATACATTCAACACAGAAATAAAAAATATTACATTTCTCATTCTGCCCAAAATAAGCAGACCTGCCTCGGCTATTTAAAAATACTCTTCCAATCTCCTGGGGCTACATAGACGTGCTACCATCCCAGAATGAAACTCATGCTTCTCAAAATGGAGCCAGGCAAAAACTGAGAAATCAAGAGAGAGAGAGAGAGGGAGAGAGGGAG
This sequence comes from Clupea harengus, assembly GCF_900700415.2. Taxonomy (NCBI): domain Eukaryota; kingdom Metazoa; phylum Chordata; class Actinopteri; order Clupeiformes; family Clupeidae; genus Clupea; species Clupea harengus. Next base: position 31,100,470 of record NC_045152.1, on the reverse strand, counting down.
AGAGAGAGAGAGAAATAGAAAGAGAGACTGAGGCATTCTCTTGCCCCAGCCAGACCCTGATTCATCATTTCCACAGTGACGGTGCCACCAGCATGGGGCTATAAATGAGAGGGTCAGAGGGTAAATGCATTGGCGCTACACCCAATACTGTTGTAAGGGCACCAGTCAGTATTAGCCACCGTGAGCTGAGGACTCGCAGGCTATATGGATCCAGCACAGCTTAGAACAGCCTGGACTGAAAGCAACACTATGCAACAATCTGCCTCTTTTTTTTATGAGCAACTACTTTTGCTATTATCTTCAAATTAATTTTGCCGTCCTATTATGTAGTTCTCCAATTTGGGTCAGAACACGCTGCGAAAATGTAAGAAAAGCTTTCACAGCACGACATCACCAACAATATCTCAAAGATGCCAGTTAGCATGGCAGCAAGCTTTTATGTAAACTGGGCTGTTGGTGGTGTTTGCAAAGTTTTCGCATGCTTTTAGGCAGTGGCTCGCTTAGTTTTAGACCAGCACGCTAGACTTTTTTAACAACTTACTTGGGGGCGGATGAGAGTGAAAGAGCGAGACACACCTTGGTAACACTTCACTAACACCCCAGGACCAGTGCAAAAAATGCAAAAAAAAATAAGGATCAACCTAAATTATATCACCCACTGGAAAAATCAAACCAAATTACTAAATAAAATGCAATACTATTTGGCTCTGAATAGAAACTATGCAATTGAAAACTATCTGACCAAAATAAACAACAAACAAATGATTTACGCACAAATTATTTTCAAAATATTATTGAAGATTTCTATCTGCCAGTGAGAGGAGGGGCTCCCATTTCTCTTAGGGGAGAGGGGTGAATGCATCCTCATCGCTGCCGAATATGTGACCTCCTGTCATGAACTGAGGGACAACCCCTAAGGACTATTATAATGAAATCTTTGAAATGTTATCAATAAATAGTATTCATTATTTCTAAATAATGTAACTCTACCTATTGATACGTATTTGTATCATTGGATTGTTATTAACTATTGGTTTACACTTCACTTATTTTATCATTGCATTGTCTGTAAAGATAATTTACTTGTTGCCTGGCAATACTCTATCCGGTAGCGTCTAACACATCGGTCACGCTAATAAAGCCCTTTTTGAATTTTGAGAGAGAGGAGAGCATCATTGGAGGCCCTGGCTGTCAGAAAGATGAACGGGCATTCAGAGGAGTCGCCCGTCGCATCCACAAACCTGTTAGGAGGGATGAGTGTCAAACTGCTGGCCTGCCACTGCATTAGACACTTAATTAACCTCTATGTGCGCTGATCCAGAGCTGCCATCCCACTCTCCCTCTCTCTCTCCATCTCTCTCTCTCTCTCTCTCTCTCTCTCTCTCTCTCTCTCTCCCTCTCTCTCTCCATCTCTCTCTCTCTCTCTCTCTCTCTCCTTCTCTGCTTCCTGTACCTCCCTATTTCTCCCTATTTCTCTCATTCTCTCCCTTCTACCTATCTCTAATGGTGCTATTTCTCTCTCTCTCTCATTCCTTCTCTCTTTATCTTTCTCTCAGCTCCACCCTCCCCCTCTCTCTCTTCCTCTCTGTGCCTATGGTAATTTATGTTCTTTATAACAAGATGCACATATCTCTCTTTGCCCTCTCTCGTTCTCTCGTTCCTATATCTCTCTAAATGACCCTGGGGAAGGATCTCTCTCTCTCTCTCTCTCTCTCTCTCTCTCTCTCTCTCTCTCTCTGAGGCACCACTAGCCTTTTGCTTACATTTCTATTATGGACATTCCTTCCCATCCTCTATCCCCCATCCACCAGTTTCTTCTGGTTTTTTTCTCTCTCTCTACTGCCCTCTCTCCATCCCTCCCATATCCCTCTGTTTCTCCCTGTCTCTCTTGACTCCTGACCCATCTCTCAGTCTGCCTCTCCTCCCCTCTCCTCTCCCTCTCTCCTCCCATCCCTCCTCAGAGCAGAACTGCTGAACCAGCCTGCCCTTGGCTGGCAGCTGGAAGCTGCTGCTGGTAATTATTAATCTGCAGTACAGGACACACACACACACACACACACACACACACACACACACACACACACACACACACACACACACACACACACACACACACGTGCCCTCGCCTGGCTGTGCAAACACACATACACACTAACACACACATAAGGACACAGTGACACAAACACAGAACATAAACAAAATCACAGAGGACATAGAAAGGCTATGTTATTACATGCTGACAATCAGCCAGACACATGCGTGTACGCATGCACACGCACACACACACACGCACACACACGCAGATGCACACACACACACACACAGACACACACACAAAACAAATAAGCACAAAGACCATATGAGCACACATTGTATACAGCATAGAGCTTACTACACAACCCATAAAGGAGGAGATGCAGATATTACATCTGTGCCCTTCTAAAGACAAACACATGCTCACACACACACATACACACACACACACACACACACACACACACACACACACACACACACACACACACACACACACACACACATGAACGTGTGCACAGACACATACACACATACACACACACACACACACACACACACATCCACCAGCACCATCTTCAAAGGTTTATTTGAAAGAACACGCTGCCACTAGCCTGCCTTCTCCCCCCGCTCCTCTCTCTACCCATATATATTCAAAGGCCAGCCATTAACCTTTCACTCTCACAGGCCCCTCTGTGATCCACTGCTCTCTGCCAAGGGCTTTGAAGAGCACACCAAGCTCCACCACCAACGCAGACACAGCCACCGCCACCGCCACCGCCACCGCCACCGCCACCGCCACCGCCACGGCTAAGGCCAGCGCCCAGAGAGAGGGAGGGAGGGGAGGTAGTGGGGGGGGTGATGGAGAGAAGGGGAGAAGGAGAGGAAGAGGAAGAGGGAGAGAGAGGTAGAGAGAGAGAATGTAAGGAAAAGAGAGGAAGAGCAGGGGCGAGAAAGAGTGAGAGAGGGAGGGAGGGAGGGGGAGGGAGAGAGAGAGGGTAAGGGAGAGAGTGATAGAGGGGGACCAATGAAAAGATAAAGAGAGAGGGAGAAAGACAGATGGGGAGGGAGAGAAGGAGAGATGGATGGGAGGTACCGTGAGAAGGGGAAAGGCAGGAATGGAGAGAGCAAGAGGGGAACATTAGATGAGAGGAGGGAGAGAGGCACTGGTGGAAGAGGGAATGAAAGAGGGAGAGAGAAAAAAGGGGGGGGAGGAGAGGTTTAGAACAGACAATCAGTGAGAGATGGATGAGGGGAGAAAACAGGAATAGTAAATGACGATAGAGAGATGGGATAGAGAGAGAGAGAGAGCAAGAGAGAGAGAGAGAGGAATGGCTGAGAGACAAGGAGTATGTGGAGGGAGGATGGCGAAAAGAATGAGCAGGAGGAGGAGGAGGAGGGGGAGAGAAAGAGAGAGAGGATGAGGAAAGGGAGGGGGTAATAGAAAGAGAGGAGAGAGAAAGGATGAGGAGAGGGAGGGGGTGAGAGAAATAGAGGGAGAGAGAAAGAGAGAGAGGATAAGGAGAAAACAAGAAACAATGAAAAGATGCTCTGATAGGGAGAAGGAGGGCAGGCCATGGCCCCTAGAGCCAGTGGATGCAGTCCTGCACCAACCCCGTGTGTCAAATAAACAACGCCCGTCTCTCATCAGCTCATTACTTAAAGTAAACGGCACGCTGCATCCTTATCAAGCGCGTCCTTTGGAAATGCAGAAGATTCAGGGGGAGGCGCGCAAGCGAACGACGCCCGCTTCAAAGGCTCCATCAGTGCCTGATCTAGGGGAAGGGAGGAGGGAAAAACAGCATAAAACATTCAGAGAGGGGAACTTT
>NC_045152.1:31084107-31091607 GCF_900700415.2 Clupea harengus | reverse complement strand
TGCATCTCCACTAGGTCACCTGCTTCTGGGGTCACACCAGCTGGTGTTTTGCACACTTAGACAGACACGCTCAGACATTCACACACACACACACACACACACACACACACACACACACACACACACACACACACCCCCCACACACACACACACACACACACCCACACCCACACACACACACACACAGACACACACACACACACACACACACACACACACACACACACTCACACACTCACACACTCACACATTCACACACACACACACACACAGACACACACACACACACACACACACACACACGCGCGCGCACACACACACACACTCACACACTCACACACTCACACATTCACACACACACACACACACAGACACACACACACACACACACACACACACACACACACACACACACGCACACACACACACACACACACACACACACACACACACACGCATGAGCAGCACCAAACTGGTAAGACATCGCTGGAGAACACACATATGGTGCCACTGGTTGCCATGACATGCATGGATTCTTTCTATCAAGCACAGTATATGCACATAAGCTTCGGGGGTTGATTTCAACACCCACACACATATGGACACCCTGCTTCACCCCCTTCACCTCCACCCTCTCAAACACACACACACACACACACACTCCAAGGTCAGCACTGCACTTGGTTATTTGCAAGGGGCAAAAAATGACTAGCTGATTAAATTCAACGTGGATGCAGTACTAACCTTGAGCAGAGGGGGCGATGTTGAGCGTGAGCATGATGGCACAGGTACACAGGATCCACATTGGCAGTGCCATGCTTGGGCCGGGAAAGGGGCCGCGGCAGTCGGCGGGGGACGGGGCAGGAGGTGTTCGGACAGGGCAGGGGGAGGGGGGGGCTGCTCCCCTCACACCCTCTTTCTGAGGGAGAACCTGTGGACAGAGAAAGAGAGGGCGAGAGGGGGAGAAGAAAAAGAAGAAGAGGGTGAGAAATGCTAACACACATAACATAGCACACATCAACAAAGGTGTCTCATTTAGATTTATATTGTTTATTCTTCCTTCTGTGGAAAATTAAACGAAATAAAGATATTATGTATCGTACGTCTGTTCAATGATCATCACATGGCCATTGCCGTTGAGTTTGGCGAGATGTCCACAGATTTTGCCATGAATATGTGTGCGACACACAAACAAACCAGTCAAACACAAACACACCAAAAACACTAAAACACAGACTCCTGACCACTACTCTCAGTCAGCCACTTTCCCAACACTGGTTTCTCATTCGCGTTCGAAATCCATTCCCCTCTTTCTATGAAAAAAAAAAAACGAGATGAAAGAAAGAACAAAAAGGTCCCACTCCCTCCTTTCACTTCAGAAGTGGTCTGAAATTCTTACGAGGACATCCACCTCCTACAGACAAGGCATTCAATTTCGCCGCGCACTTCATCTGAGTGATGGGGAGGGCCGAAGCCATGATTCCCCACTGCTGTTAGAGCCGTCGGGCTAGGAGCGGAGCGGTGGCCATTTTGTTCCTGCTCTCGCCTTGGCAACAGCTGTTTTCTGGCAAGCGTCGCCGTGTCAGGCGATCAAGAGCTTGATTGAATGTGACACGCTACATATGTATGCGTGTGGGTGTTCCTTTCTAGCTACAGGACATTCTACATATCAGCCAGCCTCTGTGGATATTGTCTCTGAGTGTGTGTGTGTGTGTTTTTGCTTGTTTGTTGGCAGGAAAATAGAGAGTGACAGAGAGTAAGAGAGCGTGCAAAAGAGAAAGCAAGACAGAAAAAAAAAGAGAGAGAGAGAATCAGACACAAAGAAAAAGAGAGAGAGAGAAATAGAGAGAGTGAGAAAGAAAGAGACAGAGAGAGAGAGAGAGAGAGAGAGAGAGAGAGTGGTCAGCAGTGACTCAGTCCCCACTGCCGTAGGGAGCGTACATCTCATTTGCCTAATGAAATAAATCACAATCTGGAACTTTCTCTCCCATTTGTTCTGCGAGTGTGCCTTCCCCCCGGGCCTGAAAGGGAGAAAGTCAGGGAGACGCAGCGCATTATTACAGCTAATGCTCCTCCTGCTGAGCCTGCCCAGGCCACAGACAGACGGGGAAACGAGAGAGTGAGTCTGGGAGCAGGCTTTTGTATCATCCTACGTGTGTGTGCGTGTGTGTGTGTGCGTGTGAGAGGATTTACTTTGATCCCACTAACCCTCCACCCTCTCTCCAGCTCATTGATCTTCCCAAGTCATAGATGTGAAAAATAGATTGCACATAAAAAAACAGGGCCATCGGGGTACACACACACACACACACACACACACGCACACGCACACTTGTGAATGTGCACATGCACACATCCTCACTCATATGCAATCTCATGCACACACTGAGAAGCTATGCACGCACGCACACACACACACACACACACACACACACACACACACACACACACACACACACACACACACAGCTCAAATTCACGTATACATGTCTAGTCAAGGTGGCAGGTGGTGAGTGACTGCTCTCTGGTGCTAGCTGCCTCCATCATCAGATCATCAGACATTCTGCTCTCCTCTCATCCGTCTCCCTCCACTGTTTCCTCCATCCCTTCCCCTGACTGACCTTCTCCCATATTTACCCTTCGCTTGTCCACGGTAAAGCCCTGCCCTGGGCTACCAACCAGTGTGTGTGTGTGTGTGTGTGTGTGTGTGTGTGTGTGTGTGTGTGTGTGTGTGTGTGTGTGTGTGTGTGTGTGTGTGTGTGTGTGTGTGCGTGTGCGTGTGCGTGTGTGTGTGTGAGAGAGTTCCATGAGTAAGAGAAGGACACATTTAAAAAGGCACAGGGGAAATTCAGCAAATTATTGTGTGTGTGAGATAGAGAGAGAGAGAGAGAGAGAAAGAAAGACAGAAAATAAAATGTACTAATTTATGCAACATTTATGTATGTATGTACAGACATGGACAACACACAAATAAAGACAGACAAAGACCAACACACAGACACACACACACACACACACACAGACATGGAAAACACACATAGACACACACACACAAACACACTCTCACGCAGACATGGACAACACACACACACACAAACACACAAGAAAAGAAAAAAACACACACACAATGTATGAGTGAGTCTATTCAGCATCTGCCTTCTAAAAGTAGGCCAGAGGAGACAAAAGATTTTGCTTCCTGACCACCTCTGCCCCAAGACAGAGTGCTGCAGAGAGAAGACAAGAGAAGAGAAGAGAGGAGAGGAGATGAGAGGAGAGGAAAGGAAAGAAGATGAGAGGAGAGAAGAGAAGAGAAGAGAAGAGAAGAGAAGAGAAGAGGAAAGGAGAGGACAGGACAGGAAAATATAGGAGAGGAAAATAAAGGAGAGGAGAGGAAAAGAGAGGAGAGGAAAAGAGAGGAAAAGAGAGGAGAGGAGAGGAAAAGAGAGGAAAAGAGAGGAGAGGAGAGGACAGGAAAGGAGAGGAGAGGAAAAGAGAGGAGAGGAGAGGAAAGGAAAGGAGAGGACAGGAGAGGGCTAAGAGGACAGGAAAGGAGCAGGGTTGTGTTGTTTAGTGTTTCTATAATGATGGATAACACAAAGCAGAGGCAGATACACACACACACACTCTTCTCTCCCCAGCGCTGACAACTCTTTCCCCTAGTCCATCTCTCCACCTCTCTTCTTCTTTCTCCACTTCTTTCATTCTCTCTCTTTTTCTCAGTTTTAACTTAATGACTGTCTCTCTCCATCTGCCTAAACATCTACCTATTCCACATCCTTCTCTCTGTTTTCTCCTATGTCAATCCCTCTGGCTCTCCCATCACCTCCATCTCTCTCTTCATCCCTCCATCTCCCTCTCTCTCTCTCTCTCTCTCTCTCTCTCTCTCTGAGCGTCGTTAATGGTAAGAAACAGCTTCCCTCCTGCGTGGCAGCATGGGGCCTATTCTCCCTCCCGCCTTTGTGGTTGTTAATAAGAAAAATTTGTCTTTCAAGCCTCCCACTTTTGATCCTGCGTCTGCCTGCTCCCTACACAATGGCTCTCCTGCGGGCCCTGATAAGGTGAGCGCGGAAGTGAGGGGAAAGAGTGGGAGGGCAACAGAGAGGGAGAGAGAGAGAGAGAGAGAGAGAGAGAGAGAAAGAAAGGTGAGGAGACGAATGTGAAAAAAGGGAATGGAACATGACAGAGAGGAACAGAGAGAGAGAGAGAGAGAGAGAAAGGTGGAAAGAAAGGTGAGGAGACGAATGCGAAAAAGGGAATAGAGAGAGAGAGAGAGAGAGAGAGAGAGAGAGAAAGGTGGAAAGAAGGAAGAGGAGTAGCAATCTCCAGATTTCAGGATTTTGTCCGGTCCACTTTGTCCTGCGCTGTGATAGAAATGGAAAATGGTGTAGCTCGACTGGTAGTACAGGATAATAACACCAGGCTCATGGGGGTTCAGCCTCAGGTAGCACACAGAAACACGTTTGTTTGTATACTACATGCAGTGTAGGTTTAATGTGAACATAGTACATACTTGTATACTACATGTACTGTATTATACTGTTCCTGTGCCCTGATAAATTCACTCTATATTATAATGTTAACCTTGTCCCTGTGTGGTGATTTTCTGCCCCTTGGGGGCATCTTTGCCTGGAGACACACTCTCTGACCCGCACTGCATGAACATATCCTGCTTCATTTCTACCAGCCCTGCCCCTGGGACACCTAACTCCTCAGAGCCTGCACACTACAGAAGTGCGCCTGGTTCCTGGAAATGGGGATAGAAATGGGTCTGTCCGGCTTTCTCGACTCTCAGGACGCATTTGCCTGAAGACACACACGCACACACACCCACACACACACACACACACACACACACACACACACACACACACACACACACACACACACACACACACACACACACACACACACACACACACACACACACACACACACACACACACACACACACACACACACACACACACACACACACACACACACACAGTCCACCCTGTTCTGTGTGTCTGCCACAATTACCATCAGCCCTGCATCTGAGTGGCTAGCCAGGTGATATTCCATTCACTGGCCCACAGATCAGAGGCTTCTGTCGTCCTCTCACCCTGCTACTGGGCTCACATCAAGGCTCTCTCTATTCACTCCGAGACCCGCTTCCATTCCAAGGCAAATAACCTAATTATCCAGTCCTATTGGATCATTACAATAATCACTGTAGATCGTGATTATCTATTTGCTTTAGCCGACGACGTCCTCATCTAGGTCAGCTAGCGGTACATCTCACCCCACCGCGCCCCCTACTCTCTCCACGCGTTGGCACACGAGCGGCAGGTAATTGTTCGCCCGCGTGGTACTCGTCAAGAATATGTTCTATTAAGTCTCCTCCTCCTACCCTGAGTTAGCAGGGAGAGAGGCAGCAGAGTCGGACCACCGGGGCTTCTAGGAATCGGCTTGATCCTGTTGACTGTAAATCACGCGCCGGCGGTGAGGGGGGGAAAAAAGCCTTAAGAATCACGAGGATCAATCCAGAATAAAATTGAAGCGGAGGTAGACGTCCGTCATCGTCAGGCGGCAGCTGGTCAATAATGAGTCTGGAAAGGGGAGCGTTCAGCAGGTTACTCGTGACTAATAATTCACCTTCGCGGGAGACAGATGCAGGTGCTTGACTCACCGCATCAGGAATGCATTTGGGGCGCTTCTCAGCAACGCGGCTATGTCATTAAACAGCATAAGCAATGCAAATACAGTAACTGTGAAAGAGATAGACAGGAGATATAATTCACAAAACACCCCTTCAACCACCCCCAGCACACCCCTCCACCTCCTCCTCCTCCAACTCAAACAAATCACTCATCAGAATGAATATAATTATCACACTTTGCACTCGGCTGAAAATGCAACAGACACACCGTGTAAAGCCACAGACGCCACCATCTGCGTGGGACCATATCTGAGTAGGTGAAATTGGTTGTGCTTTTCACCGTCAAAAAACCTGCGGCTGTGTTACAGCAGCGAGGTATGACACTCGCCAGTAAATTTAATTTAATGATATGCAAATTTGTAAAGAGGAAAAAATTAAAACAGGCTGGGGAAGGGGGCGATTTGGACGGCAAAGCTGCCGCTGCTCAGGGTGTCAAAATCCGGCTGCAACAGACGCTTATGAATCGGCTTAGCGAGTAATGAGAAAGCCTTCAGTTCGATAGTTTTTCCACGCGCATGCAAAATCGGGATTTTTCATGAGCCCCGCTATCGGTCACAAATATATTCATTATTGCAACGTGTTTACGTAAGTAAGTACAAGGAGGGAGTGGTTGCCACGGCTGCAGCCCATGAAGAAAATCCCCTCCTTCCTCTTTACCCCCCTACCGATAAAACCCCTCTATGTCAACAGCATACTCACATACCTGCTACACAAATGAAGTGGCCTAATCCCAGCAGCAACAACACTGACTCCCGTCCTCAACCGTACATAAGCTCTACATGCTCATTATGCACACATTACAATTGCCAAAGTCGGGAAATGGTCCTTTTAACGCAGTACCAGTGCCGCCGTTGATTCAGCCCGCCACAGTCACCGTGGCATCCCCTGCTGTGCCACCATACCCAGCATGCCACACAGCATGCCGCACGAACACCACTCTATTAGGCCTCGCTCGTAAAAGAGCGAGCACACATCACGCAAATGCCATGCCGTGTTGATACAGTGCTGGGCCCTCGCCCCATTGGCAATGGGTGTATTTTTAAATATAATGACACCGGTGTGCCATGCATTGTGCCGAGGGGAACATCAGGGCGGCCGTAATGGCCTCCGCATCAGGCGCTGACGGTGTTTGATTGCTGACTACCGGAGAGAGAGAGAGAAAGAGAGGGGTGGTGTGAAGGAGAAGGAGTGTGGAGTAGGAAGGTGGAATAGCAGAGGGGGGCAGGCTGCATTAAAGGGATGGGGTGGGGGGTGGGGTTGGCAAGCTGCAGTAAAGGGACGGGTTGGAGGGTGGGGGGGGGGCGCAATAAAGAAGAGGCAGGTAGGTTATATACTAGAAGTGAGAGACAGCCAAGGAGGTGCAAATGCAAGAGGAGTGAGAGAGAGAGAGAGAGAGAGAGAGAGAGAGAGAAAGAAAGAGAGAGAGAGAGAGAGAGAGAGAGAGAGAGAGAGAGAGAGAAAGAGGAAGGCATGAAGGAGGATGGAGCGGCTAATGCTTCTGCTCTCTTTTTGGCATTCCCCTTAAAGCTTAAAGCAAGTGCACACACAGACACAGCCACACACACAGACACACACACACACAAAGAACACAGACAGACACACGTACAAACACAGACTATATTCCCAGTCCTTTTTTATCAACTTCCAGGTATGAAAATGTTATTCACTCTGTCTGCCTGTGCATCTGCCTCTCAGTCTGACGTTCAGGCCTTGATTCTTGATGAGCACCTTCAGGCGAGGCTCGCTGGTAATGGCGCCTCTCTAATAAAACTGTATTGAACTGAATTGACTGACTCACGAAG
>NC_045152.1:31074107-31081607 GCF_900700415.2 Clupea harengus | reverse complement strand
TGCATTAGGCTCATGCAAAGCCACAGGAGGACACCATGTCTTAAAGTAAAAGAGATACCACACGTCATGACCCAGATTGGATCTAACGCAGGGAGCGGGGGCGGACACAGAATAACTTGTTTACCGAAGTTATCAGCGATTTCCACATCAGAAAAGCCCATCTTTGATACGATAACAGACACTTCATTGGATTTGAACAGGCAGTGAGGAGGTGGAGGGGATCAGTTCGGCAATGGCCACTGGGCACATTGTCAGAGAAATGGAGGCAGTCGTCTCAGGGGCACATGGAAGTTTTCTGCTTTATGGGATGTGTGTTTTGTGTGACACCACCTGTACTAGGGCAGCAATGACAAACATTTATATGTGTGTGTGTGTGTGTGTGTGTGTGTGTGTGTGTGTGTGAGAGGGAGAGGGAGAGGGAGTGAGTGAGTGAGTGAGTGTGTGTGTGTCTCTTATGTACAGAGTTTGATTTGGGTGACCTCATTCTGCCTAACATGCTTACCAAGCCCAGAGATGGGCACTGGGAGGCTGGCACATGCCCTTCCCCTCTCTCTCTTGCTCTCACACACACACACACACACACACACACACACACACACACACACACACACACACACACACACACACACACACACACACACACAGACACACCTACCCATACACCTGTCCACATAAAATGTACCCCCTCTCCAAATACAAGCCTATACATGTCATAGCTACCCCCCACCCCCACACACACATACACAGAGGCCTATCCACAAAATATCCACCCACACACTCAGGCATCACATGGCACAAAAACAGGCGGACAGGGTTACAGGAACACGCACACCTGCCTGCTGGGATTTCCGTTCTAAACATCACGCGTGGCAAACATCTGTCACGACTAATCAGAATGGGCATTCAAGCACACTCTGCATTCAGGAGAGGGGGGGTGCAAGTTTAGAGCTGCGCTCATCTCATGAAGACTGGCATGTGAGGGGAAGCTAGGACCTGGGGAATATAAATAGCCACTGCGGGCAGAGGAAGCAGTCATGGGTAAGATGTACACCCTGTGCAGAGGTGAGTAAAAGCTGATGTCTGTGTGTGTGTGTGTGCATGTGTGTGAGTGTGTGTGTGTGTGTGTGTGATCGAGAGAGAGAGTGTGTGTGAATGTGACTCTGCACGTTGATGGGCCCTGCTGTAGCATGGCAAGAGCGGAGATCAGAGCACACAAGCAGGAGAGCAAGAGACTTTTACAGGCTACAGCACGCACAGGCACTCTCCTAAACACACACACACACACACACACACACACACACACACACACACACAATACAATATTATTGTGACCACATTTTATGATACAGTGTTACTCCTATATATTCTCATATATTACATTTGGTACACTGGGAGTCTCTGCAGCCATCTTGGTGCGGTAAAATGATAAGTCTTGTGCCATATTGTGGGCTTCGAAAACAATGTCGTAGAGTAGCTGTATGTACTAAAACGAAATTGAAATCATAATACTAAAATAAATATTGCGATACTTGACAATATCGTGCTGAAAAAATATCACAACTATCACACTGACCTCAGAGGAGCCACTGGAGATGTGAAGTCACCTCACCGTGCTTTTAACACACACACACACACACACACACACACACACACACACACACACACACACACACACACACACACACACATAATATAGTACAGTATGTCTCCCTAAAGGACTGTCCACAGTGGACTGGTTGTTTCAGAGGGGTGTGTTCATATGTCTGTGTGTGTAAGTGTGTGTGTGTGTGTGTGTGTGTGTGTGTGTGTGTGTGTGTGTGTGTGTGTGTGTGTGTGCGTGCTGGTGTAGCAATGGCGCATTAACAGGTGCTGATTTCCACTGTCTGCTTCTGTTAATTAGTGACAGTTTGCTGCTGTAACTCATTGCTTCCGTTTGGCCTTTGCAAGGCGACTGGCCATTAGTGCATGAAGTGAATCCAGAGGGTCTGTTTCAGCTTCCTCCACATTCTTGAGGCTCACACACACACACACACACACACACACACACACACACACACACATTCTCACACACACACATCACTCTTACTCTCCGTCAGTCACTCTCTCATTCTCTCTCTACCTCTCTGTCTCTTTCTCGTTTTCTCTCCATCTCCCAGCATCAGTTCATTGACACATTCTTTTTTTCGCTCACAGTCTCCATGGAGCTTTGTGTTTCATGTGACCCCCCCCCCCCCCCCCCACCACCACCCTCAATGGGAGCTTCTGGTCAGCATGACACACCTGCCATGGCTTCTTTTGTTAGGCTCTGCTATCAGCCTGTTTCAGAAAGAGGTGTTTTCTTTTGAGGGAAAGAAAGGCAAAACGAAATGAGTAAGACATAAAGACTTATAATTATTTTGGAAACAATTGCCTCCGGGCACACACCATTTCTCCCAGAACAGAGCCCCACTGTCAGTTTGTTGTTAAAAAAAAAAAACGAAAGAAAGAAAGAAAGAAAGAAAATGAGCTAATTTCTCTCTCCTTCCTGCCTCATTCCCTCTCTTTCTGTCGTCTATTTTCTCTCCTCTCCTCTCATCATATCCTTATTCAACCTCTGGAGTTTTTCTCTCCAATTAATAATGAAGGAGCCTCTGACAGGGCGAAAATAAATAAATCCCCAGCCAATCAGAGTGCAGCTCGCGTGCCTCCATGCGTGCCCGCTCCACCAATCAGCAAGGAGTCGCGACTCCAGTGAGATCCACCGAGTGTGTTTCTGCTCTGCTCTGATCTCATTTAAAGGCAGACTGAATTATTTACACAGCATGTTTTGACTGTAAAAACTCATTTTGCTACCTCCACCCCCCCCCCCCCCCCCCTTTTTTTGCTTCCTGGTGTGGACTGGTGCACAACATTGAGGCGATGATGATGTTCGCTGGGCAAAAGTAGGGATGAAATATTAATACGTGCACACTGACAAGACACGCGCGGGCACATGATGGAAAATCCCCAATATGGGTAAACAAATGCAAATCAGCTCATTAAACAAACGCGATTATCAGCAAATTATTTATGGACTGTATTTACACCGAAATTAGGACTACGGTGATTTGTTTCATAATGATACTAATCATTTAGTGATCTGTGTTATTGTGCTGATGTATTGCCAGGCTGGCTTGAAAGCCGATTTGAGACGTAATTGGTTCCAGGCAGCTGTGGAGGGGAGAAAGCATGTTTTCTCTCTCCCCTTGAAAGCAGACATGAATATGGTATTTCTGCCTTTTGTTCTAGACCTGCAAATCTGCTCCTACAGCTCACGCCGCCGCAGCGAGCGCCGGAGGGCTTTCATCTCAAATCTCTTTTCTGCTCCTCGTCTCTCTCTTTCACTCTCTCGCTCGCTCTTTCTCACCGTTCAGCTCTCCTTTCACTTTCTCTTTTCTCTCTCTTTTCTTTAATTCAACTATCCACCATGCATGTGTGTGTGTGTGTGTGTGTGTGTGTGTGTGTGTATTGCTATCTCTTCATCCTATGCCTCACTTTCTTTCCGCTTCTCTCTCTCGCTCTCCAATTTTCTTTATCTCTCTTTTTTACCCCTTTATCTGTCTCTATTTATCCTCAGCCCTCCTCTGTCTCTGATCTGATCCATGGACTCAGAGCCTTACTCAACCTCTGATCCATGGACTCAGGTCGGCGAGTACAGTCCAAACTAAACACGGAGAAGCGGCATTTAGCTGTTATGCTCGCTGCATGCAACTGGAACAAACTGCCAGAAGACTTTAAATGTGCCCTAAATGTAGCAATGTTTAAAATCCAGGTTAAAAAAACATCTCTCTTTTCATGTGCATATGATCGAGCTCTAAAACCTGCACGCTTTTCTTACTGCACTTCAATTCTGGAAGACCTGTAGTCATTCCCCATGGGGAAGTGACATCTCGGGCTAATGCCTCTATTGGCCAGCCTATTTTTAGGCTCTATTCTCTGCCTCTATTCAGGCCTTTCTCTACCGGGATCTAGTGTGGACTCTGTGAAGGGTTCTGTTTGGGCTTGTGCCCTATGGTTCTGTATTCTATGTTCTGAAAGAGTTTAACACACAGTGGGTTACTTTCATTATGTTTTTTTTAAATATATATATATATTTTTTTACACTAAAGTACTTCGTCTTTATTTTTCCTTTGGATGTTACTTTTGCATTTATTTATGTAGAGCACATTGAATTGCCTCTGTGTATGAAAATTGCTATATAAATAAACTCGCCTTGCCTCGTCTCTCTTCACCTCTCTCTCTCTCCATCACTTTCTCTCTCTCTCTCTCTCTCTTCAACCCCTTCTCTCTCTCCCTCCGTGCCTCTCTCTGTCTCTCCTTCTCTCCACTGGCCCCCTGATCTGCTGTAGTCTCACGTTCCTGACTCCTCTCTACGCAAGCGGGAGATGGATTGACGGATATGACTTCACCCTGACTCAATAACCACCCCATCCTCCTCCACAGGCGTGTGTGTGTGTGTGTGTGTTTATCTGGATGCCTCCTTAAGTCTCTGTGTGTGTGTGTGTCTCTGTGAATGTGTGTGCTTGTGGGGGGTTAAGCTACTCTTTCTCTGATTGTGTGTGTGTGTGTGCAGAGGTCTGCCTTTTTTGGGTTTTTGGCAAGGTTCCGTCCCTGTATCTGCCAGCTCCAGTCTATCACCCCAGGGCCCAGGAGTCATGGCAGTGTGAAAACAGATTGATTTCTCCCCTCCTACGTACAAACAATTAACTACACAGCGCTCAATTAGACACACGCCGCAGACGCCTTTAGACAAGCCTTCTTCCTTGACCCAGCATTGGCTTCCATTCTCTTCCCCAAAACCTGCACCATTCACGCAGCCCGCAGCACTCTCACTTCCTCCTCCAGAGGTATGTGTGTGTGTGTGTGTGTGTGTGAGGGCAGAGGGGGAGAGGAAAGGGGAACGGTGTGTGTGTGTTGTGTGCTAAGAAACAACCGGCCTCACAAAACCTAATTAGACCCCGAACAACAATACCACTAGATACTGTGAGAGCATTTTTTTTAATAGTGTTTTCCATTCCAGCAGGCTACAAAGATGGGTGTATAAGGCTTGGGCTTGTGTGTGTGTGCGCGCGTGTGTGTGTCTGTGTGTTTGTGTGTGTTTCAGACTGTAATGGCTGGGAAGACACAGCTGTTTTCGCTAGGCTTCCTCCGAAACTGACACGCATGACGGTTAGCTGCACATGCGAGTCAGCAGTAGGAAACATGTCGCACATGACTGTTCATTTGTAGGTACGGCGGGAGGGGAGGGGGGGGGCTCCACTGAAGCATGACACCCCTACCCCCACCACCTCCGTCCTCCGTGGCATTCGGAACCCTCCGGCATCTATCTCGGGGACACAGGCAGCCCTGTGTGTGACACGTGTTGATCTGCCGACGGAGGAACAAACAAGGCCCTCGCCCCCTCTGTCATCTCTCTGTCACATCTCATCTTCCACCTGACAAACGCAGGCCGACGCGCAACACTCACACTCATTCGCTCGTTCACCACATCCCGCACGACTCAGCGACCCCACCCCCACCCCACCCCCCACGCCAAATCCCGAAGGGCCCTGGTTTCTGCTTTCCCTCTGTCTCAGTCTGGCTGTCACCCTCTTTCCCTTCTACCTCTCTTCTCAGCTGTAGGTACTGATGTAATCCACATCTAATTGAAGCACTAAATCTCTCTTTATTACTGCTTTCATTTCTATGCGCACACAATAATTACATCATTTAATAACTGTAAACATCCCGACGCCTCAATCACCTTTCATCTCCTAGCCTGGAAACGTCTTCCCCATTACTCTTTGTTTTTTTTATCCGTATTAGCATATTATCAAAAGAGTAGGGTGGCTAAATCAATTATTACATACGGGCGGCAAAATGTACGCTTTTGGGATAACTTGGATTTAGCCCGTACGTACATATCCCTTAGGTTAATGGGATTTACGCAGGTTTTTTTTTTTTAATCTTCATCTAGTGGAGGTGAGACGAGAAGTGGAGTGGACATCTGAACCTTTCGTGTTGTTTTGGCTGAGCGTGTATGAGAAGCCCAGGAAGGTCAGAGGTTACACAGGGATAGAGACTGGGAGAGTGAAAAAGGGAAAGGCAGAAAGGGGGAGAGTAGGGGAGGGAATGAGAGATGGAGAGAGAGAAAGAAAAAGTGAGAGGAGGAAGAGAGCGCTAGATGGAGAGAAATAGAAAGAGAGCGCTTCACTCCCTGATAATGCAAGTAATTACATCTCGGTCACACATAGTGGTAGACTGCAGAGAAAGCAACTTGAATCTGTCTATCTTAACAACACACACATGCACACACACTGACGCACACACATACACACACAGTGTGTCTACGCAGCAGTCCACAATCAAAACCTTTGTGGGGAGGCAAAATGAGTTTGCAGTTGCCGTGGCATCAGTAATGATGTCATAATGCTCAATCGTGCTGTTTAGAGATATGGTGGCTCTCCACTGTCCCCTAACACCGCCCGCCCCCCCCTTCTCTTTCTCTCTCCCCCTCTCTCTCTCTCTTTCTCTCTCCCCCTCTCTCTCTTTCTCTGTGGTGCGGCTTAGCTGCCAGCTGTGCTAGCGAAGGCAACGTGACTCTCGCTGGTCTTACTCATCCTTACCCCGCCGCCCCGTATAGCATCTGGCGTCCAACTCAAGCATGTGATCGGCAACGAGAGCCGGCGGGGGTGGAGGGGGGTGGAGGGGGTTGGGCGGAGGCGGAGGCGTTCTGTGTTTGTTTTCTGCTGGTCAGAACGCATGCGCCACCGCTCTTGTCATGCTACAGTAATACCACCATATTGGACTCATGCTCTCCATGGCAGCGCAGTCGCACGCATGTTCCCTCTCTCTCTCTCTCTCTCTCTCCACAATCCTCTCTTCCGTGGGTGTTGAACAACATAGATGCAGCTCAATGGACACTGGAAATCCTGCAAAGCCCCCTGCTTTTACAACATGCACCTGAGAACAGAGGAGTCATGGGCATATTCTGTAGAAGCCCTCTGTCCCAGGTGGTGGGCGTCTCTGGAAGACATCTAGGCACATGTGGCCTGGAGTCAGATTCTGTCAGGGCTGTTCCATCTGATCAAGAGCTTCCAGAACACACATGCCACTCACTGGCTGCCATGAAGCTTCCAATAATCCCTCGCTTTCACAAGATGTGTCACAAATAGCAGAGTGGTTGGAGTGAACATCATCCCTCTCTCTCTCTCTCTCTCTCTCTCTCTCTCTCTCCCCCATGTCATGGCCTGGGTTATTCCATCCAATCAACATCTTCCAGAACGACACTGTGAATGACCCCACAAATGTACAGCGCCAACCTGACACCGCCTGCTCTCGTGAGACGGGGTCCAGAAAAGGCGCAGGTGGCGTTGGCCGCGTCACCAGGGAGAGTTTTCATTACCGGGCTGACTCCCAGCAGACCCCGGTCCAGGTGACTCATGCAGAGCAGGAGCAGGAGTAGGGGAGCAGGGGAGCAGCACTTCCAGGGCAGCAGCTCCA
>NC_045152.1:31019107-31059107 GCF_900700415.2 Clupea harengus | reverse complement strand
AGCCGGCCAGGGTCAGAGCTGACTGCAGGAGAGAGGAGAGAGGAGAGAGAGGGGAGAGAGGAGAGAGAGGAGAGAGGAGAGAGAAGGGAGTGGGGGGAGAGAAGGGAGTGGGGGGAGAGAGGGGAGAGAGGAGAGAGGGGAGAGAGGAGAGAGAGGGGAGAGATGGGGGAGAGAGGAGAGAGAGGAGAGAGAGGAGAGAGAGGGGAGTGGGGGGAGAGAGGAGAGAGAGGGGAGAGAGGAGAGAAGGGAGTGGGGGGAGAGAGGGACTCAGAGTAAGAAGAGAGGTAAGACAGAGAAAGAACAAGGGAGAGAAAGAGAGAGAGAGAATGGTGACAGGCAGAGGTAGAGAGAGAAGCAGTAGAAGGAAAATGAAAGGAATAAAAGCAGTAAAGAGAGGAACAATGCCAAGACAGAGAGACAGAGAAAAGCAGCAGAAGGAATGCAAAATAAATAAATGAAAGAAAGAAAGACGGACACAGTGAGAGAAAAGACATAGACAGACATAGACAGAGCTTGTTGTCATGCTAATCTTCTTCTTTCTATATATGTGTGGCTGTGATGGGCATTCTCCATGCTGCCGGGTTTAATCCCTGGGAAAAAGAGCCCGCATCCACAGAGGGACGTGACAGGAGGACGGCTTCAGTGAGCGCCGTGAGCAGCAGGACGCACAACCCAAACCGGCATCCCAATCCCACACCGCTGGGGCCTTGGGGCCTTCTCACTCCATCACTTCACACTCACTCTGACC
The DNA here is from genome assembly GCF_900700415.2 of Clupea harengus. Lineage (NCBI taxonomy): Eukaryota > Metazoa > Chordata > Actinopteri > Clupeiformes > Clupeidae > Clupea > Clupea harengus. Next base: position 31,058,359 of record NC_045152.1, on the reverse strand, counting down.
TGCCTAGGGTGGGCTGGGGTGGGGATGACAGTGCGGTTGGAGGCCGGGGGGGGGGGGGGGGGGGGGGGGGGGGGGGGGTAGGGGTTGTACAAATGGACAGAAGGTGGGGACTAGGAAAGGAGTAAAAAGACCCCCCTCCCATACACACACACACACACACACACACGGTTAATATGGCAGACTGGTAGAAGCTAAACCCTGCTCCCGGTGAGCGCAAACACACTCATCTGTTACAAAACATTCCCCACTTAAAACGCGTGCCAAAAGCTCCTCACAGAAATATTATCATTAGGATTATCATTTAATGGAGTTTAATTTGGAGCCTACATTTAAAACCCAAGGCTTCCACGCAGTGTGTGTGTGTGTGTGTGTGTTTTATCTTGCCGACACACATTGTTGGTTGCCTCCTTGCAAGCTTCTGGAGAGAGACGTGGATGAAGGCGCTGCCAATGTGGCACAACAATAGATATATTTTACGTGCAATAGATATTTAACAGGCACTAATTAAAGAATAATTGAGCAAATTTAGGCTTTTGAGGTATGCAGAGCATCACACTGGGAGCTTCTATCTCCTCCTGTCCTGGTGTGTTCTGAACGACTGTCCACCCCCCCCCCCCACCCCCCCAACACAAATGTGGCACCAAAAAGCAAAGCCCACCATCACCACCACCACCACACGTCTTTCTCACCGGCGCCAAACTCTCCGGCGCTGCACTTGGAATAATCCTCATTCCACTCACGTCCGGCCCCGGCACTCAAATCCTCCCATTCTGCATTCAGACCCTGATTCCCCGGGTCATTGTGGGTAGAGCTGACAGTTGTCAACACTCTCATCACTAACCTCCATTACTCACTCACTTACACTCTCTCCCGTCTCTCTCTCTCTCTCTCTCTCTCTCTCTCTCTCTCTCCATCTCCCTCCTCCCCCCCATCACCCTCTATCTAATTCATTCACTCACTCAGTCAGTCACTCTCTGGGCCTGGCTGCTCTGATGCTCACAATAACATTAATTGGCACAATCACTCTGGCAGCCTCCTCGTCCATTGTCCATAATTCTTGGCGACTGTGACTGCCGTTTCACTCTGCAGCAGCGGATTACCCCCGCCCCCCGACGGCAATGCTGGAGATTTAAGAGCTCCTTTAAGTGCTAATCAGGTTGTCATCCATGCAGACCCCCCCAAAAAAAAAATACCAGGGCTTATGAAGGGAAAAAGTCGCCCAGTTGAAGGTTAATATTAGTTTGGCGGTTTGTTTGTTTGTTTGTGTGGGTGTGTACTGCATGTATGTATCTGTCTGGGTGGGAGAGGGTGTTTACTTGTGTGGGCACTTGAATATTTTGTGTATGCATGTATGTGAGCCAGACTGTGAGGTTTATTTTTGAACCTGTTTGCATACATGCTGCTTGTGTATATATATGTGTGTGTGTGTGTGTGTAAGTGTGTGTGTGTGTGTGTGTGTGTGTGTGTGTGAGAGAGAGAGTGTGTGCGTGTGTACATGTTTTCATATATGTGTGTGTTTGGACATAAGTGTGTGTGTGTTTATTTGGATGTGTGTGTGTGTGTGTGTGTGTGTGTGTGTGTGTGCATGTGTGTGTGTGTGTGTGTGTGCGTGCGTGCGTGTGTGTGTGTGTGTGTCTTAACACGCGTGATACAGAAGAGAATTCTGAGTGAGGAGAGATCGATGCCAGCCCCCCTGGGGTCTCCTGAAACTCGGAAGTGAGACAAAGCTTATCGCTCAATAATAACGTGAGGACGGGCTCGTGTCCTATTTTCAGGCTGCCTCTTGGCTGGCCGGCCTCTCGCCTCTCCTCTCCTCGCCTCTCCTCTCCTCTCCTCGCCTCTCCTCTCCTCTTCTCTCCTCTCCTCTCCTCGCCTCTCCTCTCCTCTCCTCGCCTCTCCTCTCCTCTTCTCTCCTCTTCTCTCCTCGCCTCGCCTCTCCTCTCCTCTCCTCTCCTCTCCTCTCCTCTCCTCGCCTCGCCTCTCCTCTCCTCTTCTCTCCTCGCCTCTCCTCTCCTCTCCTCTCCTCTCCTCCCTCACTTCTCACCTGGACTCTTCTCCACCGCCAGCCTGATCTCATTTCAGCTTCTTTAGAGAATACATAATGCCTGTGCCCATCCTTAATCCCCTTACACACACACACACACACACACACACACACACACACAAACCCCAAGACAACCATCCCAACTCTCCCTCCAAAACACAATCACCCCACACGCACTCACACACACACACACACACACACACACACACACACACACACACACACACTCAAACCACAAATCAACCATCCCAAATCTCCCTCCAAAACACATAAACGCAAACTTTCACATTCTCAAACCACCAACCAACTCGACTCTTCTATCACCCTCCTCCTCTTCCTCATCTTCCTCCACTCCTGTGATTCAGTCACTATGCCTCCACGCCATCCCTCCACCACTCCAAAAGAACCCCCTCTCTCTCTCTCTCTCTCTCTCTCTCACCCTCTCTCTCTCTCTCTCCTCGCTCTTTTCCCCCGGCTTTGATTTTCTGTCCATCAAGGGGGCGTGGATTAGCGCTCTCTTGTTTATCTGCTCGTCAGTTTTATCTATCTATCATGGAGCCATCCTCCCTCTCTGCCCCCCCCCCCCCCCCACCCCAGCCCAGCCCCCGCCACTGCATTAATCCCCTATCAGCCGGCCGGCGGGCCGCCCATCCATCAGCCTGTTGCCTATCAGCACAGATCCATCATCCGCCCATCTGTGTCCCCCCCCCCCCCCTCTGCCCAGACCCCGGCATGAGAGGACCACGCGAGACAGGGAGGGAGGAGAGGAAAAGAGGCGAAAACAAGAATGATAAACAAAAACATGAGAGAGGGGGAGAGAAGGATGGAGTAGAGTTGAAGAAGAGTGCAAGAGGGGAAAAAAGGATGGAGGGAAGGAAGGATAGTGGAGGAAAATAATGATAAACAAAAAGAGAGTGAGAGAGCGAGAGAGAGAAAGGGAGAAAAATGGAGGGCGGGGGTAGAGTTGAAGGGCGCAGGAAGGGAAGAGAGGGAAGGGAAGAAAGAGAGAGGATTTAATAAAGGACAGATAGGGGGCGGGGTGGGGCGATAGATTGGTTCCATGTTGGTCCAATCCAACCCCCACCCCCCCATCCCCCCACCCAGCCCTGCAGTGTGTGGCTCGACATGACACTACATGCTTATTACGCGTTCCATTCGTTTCCCTGTAATTTGTTTGTTTTCTGTTTTTCTGGGGGGTTTTTTCTGTTCTCCTCTCGTCCTCGCTCACTAATTCCGGCCAGCCAATGGGAAACAAGCCAGCTGAGAGTGAGAGAGGAAAAAAGAGAGAGAGAGAGAGAGGCTGCGAGAAGACAGAGAGGACCACAGAGAGAGAGAGAGAGAGAGAGAGAGAGAGAGAGAGAGAGAGGCTGCGGGATGGGTCATAAATCCCATAAACCCTAGTGCCGCATCTATGTACTCTCCATCTCTCCCTCCCTCCCTTCCTCCCTCCCCCTTCTTGTGGAGCGAGAGGACAGAGAGTGGGAATATTACTCAGGGGCTGGATGCACTGGAAACCCTGGGCTCTCTGTATCGGGTTCATCGGAGGTGAGTGCTATTGGCATGCGTGGGAAGACGCCCGGCATAAAGAGCGCCGCAGGTGGGGCGGTGTAAACGTGCTGAGGTCGGCGTCACGCCGTGGCAGCTGTGTGTGCGCACAGCGCATTTTGGGGGAGTGCAAAACAGTGAGTGAGAGCAGGTGAGTGAGAGTGTGTGTGTGTGCGTGAGAGAGAGAGAGCGTGTGTGTGTGTGTGTGTGTGTGTGTGTGTGTGTGTGTGTGTCTACATGTATCTGTGTGAGAGAGAGTGTGTGTGTGTGTGTGTGAGAGCGAGAGAGAGAGAGAGAGAGAGAGAGGATGTGTGTGTGTGGACGTATGTGTGTGTGAGAGAGAGAGTGTGTGTGTGTGTGTGTGTGTGGGGGAGGGGGGGCTGCATGGGACAGAGCAGACGCAGCCGTGCTGCCATGACCTTGGAGCAGAGGGCATCAAACAGCCAACTCTGTGAACGATGGCTTATTCCAAAATGAAGAAATAAAACCAGTTTGCTGTATCTATCTATTTATTTATTTCAGGCAGGGAGCGGGGGGTGGTGGTGCAGGCCAATTTTGGCAGCAGGGAGCCCCTGTGCTGCTATCTTAAATGAGAGAGCAGCAACATCTCCTAACAAATGTTTTTCTTTCGCAAAACGAATGAGGGGCGACAGCTGTCAGGATCAATCCACATCCATCCTCAGTTAAGCAAAGATAATTAGTTCCAGAACCAGGGTTCCTGTCCCGATTCGAGAACCACGGCTCTGACAGAACCTCCCGCTGTGAGACAAGGGGATGACTCACGCATCGTATCATACCTCATACCTGCGTGAATGTGTGTGTGTGTGTGTAGTGTGTGTGTGTGTGTGTGTGTGTGTGTGTGTGTAGTGTGTGTGTGTGTGTGTGTGTAGTGTGTGTGTGTGTGTGTGTGTGTGTGTGTGTGTGTAGTGTGTGTGTGTGTGTGTAGTGTGTGTGTGTGTAGTGTGTGTGTGTGTGTGTGTGTGTGTGTGTTTGTGTGTGTGAGAGAGAAAGAGAGATTCGGACACAGAAGGTTTGTATGTATGAGAGCAACAATGGGGGGGAAATGATTCCAGTGTCCTAAAAAGATGTGGCAGTTTTACAAATGCAGTCACAAATTAAAAACACCCACACACACACACACACACACACACACACACACACACACACACACACACACACACACACACACACACACAAAGAACAAGGGAGAATGGGAGAGAATTAATCAGTCCTTAGACAAATAGGTGTATAAATACTGTGGATAACCAAATCAATATTGTACACTCGATCCATTTGAGTTCACAAAGATGTCAAATTCGGCACTTTCATAACACACTGATTATGCCGGCACCACATTAATTCAGTGGATCAATAAAACCAATCCCTCAAATAAATCAAGTCACAAAGAAAGCATTAGTCAATTAGCGAGCAAAAAAAAAGGGTGAAAGCTGAGGTACAACATCTCTGTGAATTCAGAACAATATCAATGTCAGGCACACACTAAAGTCACAGCCAACCTTTCTGAGAGAAAAAAAAAACAACAGAAAAAAAAATCAGATCCACCAGCGGGCTTCGCAAATGATTAAGAGCAACAAAAGAAAGGTTTTTCGATTCTATGTATTCTACTGGGGTTATGAAGACCATTATGCAAACACTGCACAGACGGAGGGCGCTGAACAGTCGGCCTGACGGGCTGTGGTCATTGTGGTGTGTGGGGTGGGTTTGGAGTGGGTTGTCTATATGTGTGTGTGTGTGTGTGTGTGTGTGTGTGTTTGTGTGTGTGTGTGCCTGTGTTGTGTGTGTGTGTGGTGAGGGGTGGGTTTAGAGTATGTTGACTGGAAATGCAGCTGTGGTCAGGCCAGCACTGCCTGCCAAGTCAGAGAGTGTTCGGCTGTACCAGCCATGGTGCATTCACAAAGCACACTGTCCATGTCATAGTTTGCGGCTGTTTGAAATGTCTGCAAAAGTGTGGGGGCAGTGTGTGTGTGTGTGTGTGTGTGTGTGTGTGTGTGTATGTGTGTGTATAAATGTTCACCACTGGAAATATTTAAATCCTATACATTGGAATGCGATTTGTGGATTCAATTAAAGTATTACAGTGTGTTCATTTGAGCGTAAGTGTGTGTGTGTGTGCTGAAAAGCAAGGGCATAATGCAAGGACATAATTCGATAATGTGATCCAATCATTACTAAACACAACATGTCATTGTACCATTAGTGTCTGTGTTCTGGTAAGGGAATATTATAATGAAGGCCAAGCAGTGGTCTGCACACACACGCACGCACGCACGCACGCACGCACGCACGCACGCACGCACGCACGCACGCACGCACGCACGCACGCACTCACGCACACACACACACACACACACACAGGTCTGGCTGGTTATTACCAGCGAGAAGTGGCGAGGTATTGTGTGAGTCCACCAATCAGAGAGGCCGTGTTAACAGTAGGAGGGAGCACTATGGAAGCCCACACCTCAACATGACACATCATCAAACCGACACCCGCAGCTGAATGCACCTTTTTTTAAACACACAAGCAGAAATCGCATGTGGCTCTGTAAGGTTTGTTGCAGCACAGTATGTCCTTTTTTTTTAGGGACAGCAGAAAAGGACAAAAGGCCACGGTTATCAGTTCTACCAGAATGGCCCTCATAACTGGATACTCAGTGAAAAGGTATCTGACTAAATCAGATGTTTGGAGCGGCGACACTTCTGAGACGGAAAAGGTCAATTACCTCAGCGGTGAAGTTTGGCACATTGCACAGCCACACCAAGGGTCCGTTCACTGATAACATGGCAAATGTACAGTCACTAACACTGATGGAGATCATTTCCAAACACTGTTAATGACTTAAGAATATAATAATCAAGTGCCTTGTATTATTAATTCCTTGTATGAATCATGTGCTTATGAAAACAGAAACATGGCTTTTCTGTGTTTCTGTGTGCGTGTGTAACTTAGAATATTAGGTGCCACTTAGTCTGCGTATGTACAAGAGCATGTTTAGACCAGAAGAGATAAGAAGGGTCGAACTGTGCTTCTTCCAACCTTGCAAAACTTCCATCCTTGCCTTGGACGTGAGAAATCCACCACGTGGTTTTCCCTGCTGAATGCTCAACTTCTGTCTATATAAACCTTGTGCAATGTGTTTATCATGGCTTCACTTTCAGCCTTGTGCTGTGAGTGAGCCCGATTGCAATTGTTGTTTGTCTAATAAATATACTTATATGCAGCTCCGGAGTCCTGAGGTAACTAGGGTGAATTTTCACCTATCAAACACTGTCAAAGAAACAGTTAGTCTGCATTGTTTCTGTTACCGTGAAGTACAGCATGTACCGCTCTGCCAAGGGTCTCATCACTCTGACACTATTTGACATGCTGGTTCTTGACTCGAGAAACATTTGGACTAACATTGGACATATGAAAATGTAACACTGGTGTTTCTCAATTCAGGGAGAAATTAGACACATTTGACAGTATGTCATCAAACTTATATCTTCTCTATCCATTATTCTGTTCTTAAACCATAAATGAATCCCTTCTCAGAATAAGTGGGAATACATACATGCATGTCACTGTGAAACTTAAATTGTATATTTAATCCAAGATATTTGATTCCAGAAGCGTAATGCTATTAAATACCACGCCTTTACTGTCATGTGGATCATTCTACAATAGCTCCTGGGGGGGGGGCTTCTTTGTCCAGATTCACAAGGCAGTAAAAGATCACTCAACTCATTGGCCCTGAGTCATGCTGAAGGGCTGGTGGTTGGTCACTTTCTGTGTCAATCAAAAGTCCCTTTCCTCTGAAAGCTGTGACGCAACATTGACCACACAGCATATACGCAGTGCTGAAAGAAACCCGCCATGCGTTGACTTAACTAAGAACTTCGATCCAGAAATCTTACAAGCCATAGCCTGACATTTCAAAAATGAAAAACATGCGGCTAGATGACAGTAATAGAGAATGCTGAGTATTCTAGGGAAAAAATAGTCTGACAATCAGCTGTTTGCAGACGTGACGACAATGTCCTCTGTGCAAAGGTCCAGGGCATGTCCGGTTACACACACGCGTCCACCTCTGCCTTAGGGACCACGCCTGTCTTCCTGAGACCCTTCCTGCTTTTGTTTCACTGTACAACAAAGAATGTGTAATTCTGTCTTCAAGCGTGCTCTTATCTTCTACACACAGAGACACACACATTACTGCATCTCTCTTCAGCTGTTGTACTGTGTTTTCGAGCTGTGAACATAAAACAGCCTCATTTAGAGTCAAGTTAGTTCGTTAAGGCGAATTCTTCAGAGCTATCGGGGCAGCGGAAACAGAAAGAGTTCAACACCCTCTGAACCAAGTGTGAACCAGAAAAAAAAAAAAGAACTTCCCCTCTGCAACAGATCAAAGACGAGCTTGCCAAAGTGCTTGGAGTTTGAGTTGAGGTGGAGGGGAATCTCACCGTGCCGTACCCTCCCAGGTTTCCACCGTGGTGGTGAGTGATTGGAGTTGAAGTGCAGAGCAAAGACAAGAGGAAACGTGAGAGTGTGAGATTTACTGTGCATGTTCCTCTGGAGATTGTAGTGTGTGTGTGTCGGTCTGTGTGTTTGAGTGTGTGTGCATGTGAGTATGTGTGCGCGTTTGTGTAGCGTGTGTATATGTGTTTAAGTGTCTGTGTGTTGTGTTTTCCCTCCCTTTCTCCCCCTCTCTCTCTCCAAGTCCATCTCCCTGAGCAGTGGTGTAAATATTTCTCCTCTCAGCACTGGCCTCCTTTTCTTCCCTGTTGTCTTCTGACACTATGCTTAATGTTTTTGTTCTCGTTTCCACAATGCCCTTCCACAGCTCTTTCCAAACAGCTCCCTCATGTCCTCTCCTTTTCCCCTCCTCTCTCTCTCTCTCTCTCTCTCTATTTCTCTCTCTTTCTCTCTCTCGCTCTTTCTCTCTGTCTCCCCTGCTCTGCTCTCAGCAAACAGACAAACAAACAGCTGCCTTTAGTCCCTTGTTGCTTCCCCATCGTGTCTCCCATCACTGCTCTGAACCCTGTCACACAAACACATACAGTTTTCACACACACACACACACACACACACACACACACACACACACACACACACACACACACACACACACACACACACACACAAATACACAGACACCTACAAGCACACACACAAACACAAACACATACACACGCACGCACAACCAAAAAGTCCATGGACGCACACACACACATACATACACACGTGAATGCATACCCACAAGTGCACACACACACACACACACACACACACACACACACACACACAGTCAAGTACACTAACCACTCCAGAGGGGAGGGAGGGCATGCTGACATAAATAAAAGCCCTTCCCACAATGCAGTGCTTAACATGGCAAGAGCCCTCCAGGTCCTTGCCTGCCCTCTTGGTATCACACAGAAACCGTGCCCTCCCTGCGGGGACAAGGGACCAGGGCATGACTCCACTTCATCACAGTCCGGGTGTCATCTTTTGTTTGATGTGACTGCATTTTTTTTTGCCTTCCTCCGCCACCAGTCCCCCACCACCACCCAACCAACTCCTTCCCTTCATCTGATGCACCGGTGGCTAATTGTTGAAAGGCCCCCCCTCTCCAATAACTTCTGCACTAATTCATCCGAAAGGATCCGCTTGCGCCGAATGGCAAGTCGAGCATGTAAAGAGATGTCCTCTCTCCTGAGCCCGCCGGGGGAGAGGAGGCCGTCACGCACGGTGAGGAGGCGCGGGGAGTAATGAGGGAGAGAGAGAGAGGGGGGGGGGGGGGGGGGGAGAGAGAGAGAGAGGTCTGGTGGCGAAGGCTGGTGTTTCAGGGCCGCTAACACCACTGCCACCACCTCTTCACCGGCAGCTTCACACCCAAACAATCGCTGCCCATTTACAGGCTTGTGGCGAGCCAATTAGAGGGTGGACCAATGCTCTCAGTGTGGTCAGTCCAAAGTCCATCAATCTACTAAAAATGAACACACACACACAGACACACACACACACACACACACAAAGGGAGAGAGAGAGGGGCTGACTGAACCCGGCTATTAGGTCAATTGATCCATGTTTCTTTTCATCTTGGCAATTCCTCCGTTTTCGCAAATGGACAGGTTTAACAGGGAGGCCATTTCCTGTAACAAGGAAGAAAGCTGAACTGGTCCAGACCATTAGCGTCTTTCTCTGGTCCTTGCTCTCTTTTTACCACCCTCTTCACCACTTTCACATACCCAGTGATGAGAACACAGAAACACACTCAAACAGACACACGCACACACACACACACACACACTCAAACACACACTGTGTAGGTACACTCAACACACACACACAGACACAATCATACACTGTAGGTGGCTCACGACAGCATCACTGACAGGGTGAAAATGAAAATGGATTAATAAACAACTGCAACATGAATTAACAAAGTTCCCTATTCAATGCGCTCGCCGTAGAGCAGCATACCAACCCAATATAAGGCATGAGAAATTGGCTAAGTCGTACAGTAGCACGGCAGCTACATGTAATGAATCTGTCTGCTTAAGCAGCTCCTTCCAAAAGATCATTTACAGTAAATGAAAGCGTTGGGTTCTCGGGACAGATGTCAGAGCGCGGCTCTGAGCCCGGTGGCGAGGCGCAGGTAAATAGCTGCGGAGGGATGAGTGTTGCATTGATTGGGCCTCCTCCAACCTTTTAAAGCTGTAAACCAACCCTCATCTACAGTCGATAGACACGACCCAAAGACAGAGGCGCGCTAAGCGTCCGCTAGCCCTCAGCGCAAGACTGCCCGGGCTACTTCAGCATGAGCCGAGTGTATGAAAAACAGCTGGTATCGATTTTTTTTCCCCCCTGCCTTCCTCCGAGCGCACTTGTTGATCGGGAGTGTGCCGCCATGTTGGACATTCTGCAGGTGGCAAAGACGGGGGAACGGGTGGTGATGCAGTGTTGTGCAAAGGTTACTATTGGCTGTGAGCCATTTTGTAAAACCAGCCACGTCCCCTCAACACCACCAGCAACACACACACACACACACTCACACACACTCACAACGCAACCTGTCACCCTCAGTTCCCAATGTAGTTATGTTCTATTTTTTGAGGCCTCCGCTCTCTTAGACACACACAAAGGCCCCTGTGCTTGGCGCCGGCGGTTACAGGCTCCTGCATTCATCTTCACATTCACAGAGCACTCCGGCGCACACAAAGGCCACGACTGAGCCACAGCCCCGTAAGGGACATGCACCGCACGCCGCTTTTGTGCCTTCACAACAACAACTGGGACGAATTCGGCTTGTTGTGCCATGTGCCTACATCTCTCTGCTCCTGGCTCGTTCTTTCATTCCCGCCTCTTTCAGGCACACACACACACACACACACACACAAACACGCACACAAATACACATGCATGTACAAACACACACACAGACACTCACGCGCATGTACACACAGACACATACTTTTTTTCCCCACTATCTTTTTTGTCTGCCGTCTCCCTCAGACGTACAGCACACACACATTTGAGTTGCAATCACTGAGCTCCCCGAGCTGTTGACACAGGTTGACATATACATGATGATATTTGCCCTTTAAGTGCAGCACTTGCATTGATACCACTCTGAGTGGCCACTGGTGCAGACCAGCCACTCTTACTTGAGTCGAGTATTGCATAAATCCATTGGTTACGTTTCGTAAATGGATGGCTTAAATATTGAGGTTGACATTAAAGTGCTTGCAAATGTCTCCAGGCTGACTTCAATCGATATATTCAAACCAATCCCTCCAAACACTGTCAGTGATTATACTGTTGGGGACAGTTTTGTATAGATTATAGAAATCAGTGAATACCTCCAAACAGTGCATGTAAATCCGTGAATGTCTTCGCTTTGCTTTACAGTCATGTCAAGATCAAGGAGGCTAATTTAATTAAGTTCTTTCCAACCACCGTGTCTGGTAAAGAAGTATAAGGCTCTGTTTTTTTTTCTTTTATTGTTTGTCAGGTCTCCGCAGGTGCTGTGATTGAAAAGGTCTCCTGAGGAGCCGGCACTGATTACAGAAAGAAAGAAAGAAAGAAAGAAAGAAAAATGAAAATTAAATGAAAGTCAAGTCAAGTCAAATATGGGGGAAAAAAACAAGAACACAGAGACACAATGGACTCTAATTTGCCTTGGATATTACCAACACAGCACTGCACAGGCGTACACTCTGTGCGTACGCGGCAGACTCTGAGGCAGGTGCAATGCACAAGCCATAATGAAAAATGCATGGTGCCTCACAACCGTCACATCCGTCAATGGGCACCCTAGCCTAATGTGCTGGAATGGACTACACAATGAGGAATAATTAGGGTTGGACTCAAGCTCAATGGAGACCTGAGGTGTGTGTTCTCCAGCGGGTGTGTGTTCTCCAGCGGGTGTGTGTTCTCATGGGTCATGCCAGGATGTCCTCTTCATTTATGTCTTTTATCATTCCTAATTTAAAAAATGAACCTTTGGCAAGGCATTAGTAGGATTTGAGCAATGTGCTACCTGTAAGATGGTCAAAATTGAAGCGGCTTTGTGTAAAGCAACATTACAACATGTGTTAATGTTAGTCACAGAAATTCTATAAGACCATGATATGTGGGCCAACTGAACGTTTTAGACATTTTAAATATGAAAGTATAAAAGCTTGTTGCTCCTTATCTGCTATTATGTGTAGGGCGAGGAAAGCAATGGTGGAAATAAATCTTGGTCTTCTTACTGCCGTCATATAAGAAATGGCAGTATCATTAATACAGCACTAATGTCTGTCTATTATTCATCCATTGGAAGCTTAGAATAATTTTTCTGATGGTGATGTGACACACAGACAGAGAGACATAAATCCTTTCTCCACAAATTGAATTTTAGGCGATAAACCCATTCAAAAAGTGGGCACTCAAACTGTGTTGGTTAATTCTTGATCTAGTTTGGAATAAAAATTGAAGCGTCCTCAGATTCCAGATAGCGAGTCACAAGCCGTTAGCTTCCAAAATGGTACCTGCTGCTTCCCAGCTTGGCATTCCGAGCAAACAGACTCTAAATGACACTGGCCCTATAAAAGCGTCCTCAGATCATAGTTTCATGCGCCAGCAGGTCACACATTAATATGATGACTGGCCACAAATTCAATAAAGCTTTTACAACACAACATAGGCGGACTTGTGTTAGGCCGAATAGAAAATAGTGTGGCACTCTTGCCGTGACGGTTCAGGATTATGTGTAATATTGCGTGCAGTAGGCCTATAGGTTACAGACGTGATCGAGGATTAATGATGTAGACCCGCACATAAAGGACTAGCGGGTGGCTCTTTTGGAGGCTTCGCCGTGCTCTAATGCGGATTTTCTTGTATAACATGCATTGAGCCACCTGATGACAAAAAGGTGCCTGTCTGACTGTAAAAAGCAGCCGGGTGGAGAGGAAAGGAGAAGATGAGGAGAATGTGTAACATACTAGATGTTCTCCTCCTTTCCTCTTAATTCATTTCTTTTTCGTGCACTGGGGTCTTGTTTGCCTTTCAGGACGCTCCGAGTAAGTCCATTCGTCCAGGACATCTTATATGACAGATCATCGCTCACTCATTTATGTATTTGTTGTGGCTCAGATACTAACGTATGCTCACTTCACTCGTGTTTCCTGAGAGGGCATCACCTTGTGTGCTGCAAAATAACTGTGCTATCCGACTGAGCTAAAATCCCGACGCGCGCAACGCAGCAATCTTCAGAAGACCAATGTCATGACAAATAATTCTTCAACTCTTAGGAGGGTCAGAGCGTTTAAAGTGTAAATTGATATGATCTTATTTTTACAGCATTCCATTGTGGTTTATATAATAGATGGAGTACTATAATGGGCTATAAATTAAGTTCACCCCGGTTCAATTGAATTAGCAATGTATTGCACGTCTGACTGGGGACAAATTAAGCATAAATACAAATTACATAAATGTGCCTTTCATCGTCACACACTACACTTGCATAAACATGTTCAAATGTATGAGGCAATATCATATTGTTGACGCATCAAGAACCTGCTCTCGGTATCTACCCAAGCATATCATATGAATAAATACATCTTTTTTCACACCTTTTCATCCTGTTTATGGTCCCGTGAAATTCAGCAAAAGATTTGACTGTCTCGATTAACTAATACGAAAAGCTTGCTTCGTGTCCTACCTTGATCGCTCCAATCTCCTCCGTTTCTCAGTCAATCTCATTCATTCTTCCTCCCCTCCGTTTCACTTGCTCGCGCTTTCCCTCTGGATATCCGTCGTTTTCTCCTTGTCTCTTCTTCGTGCGAATGCATAAAGATTAAAAATGTATAACCTTATATCGTCCAGATAGAGCCAAACAGTCCAAAATAAACGGAGAAATAGCCTGTCGTTATGAAGATCTGGAATGGCAATGAAAAAACCCACATAGCAGGCTAATGTTGACAAAAAATGAGCCCGCTTTCAAAGTCATGTCAACACATAACGAGGGGAACGAGTCCAATTGTAAGACAACGACGTTTCCTTTCAAACATGCAGTAGTGACTAAATGTTGTAGTTAGACCCACAGATAATACATATCTACGACATAAGCACAAAAATGCACACCGAGGACAATGTCTTCCGCAGTCAGTTTCTGTGGTACAAGCTATTTGCTACACACCATAAATCACTTCTTACTGCCTAAGCTGTGGACCAACACGCACAACAGACCAGCTTCAGTCTACGCAACGGCACAAATGATGAATAGATGGCAAGAAACTCCATAGTCAACGACTAATGTTAGGCTAAACGTCGGCAATGTCACTTGTTTGGACCAGCGCACACATATCAAAGCGTCCTCTTCTTGACCATGTTACCGCGTTTAGGAAAGATCACTCTCTCTCGCATTCTCTCTCTCTCTCTCACACTCCCTCTCCCTTTCTCTCTCTCTCCGTCAGTGGAAATGTCTCACAGCACTGAGACTGAGACTTAAAGCTTACTTCGCTTTGATATTCAGGTGCTGTTCAATTACAGTAAGCTAGTCCCCAATACATTGAATGGATATAATAACTTCCCCTTAATTTAGGTCAAAACAATATGTTTAGAAAATATTTAATTTAGATGTGAATTATAGTTCAACAGAGTATCACGAATGAGGCATTCAGTGCTCACTCTCTGGTGGGCATTTAAGGCAACTATTATTACTACTACACAGGAAAGATTCCCCTTCGCGCCAGAAGCGACTCGCACTCAATGTGCGCTGATGTTCCCATAAGGTATCCGAGCCTGACGTCCCTCGATTTCCCGATGGGTGTCTGTGTGACGCCCAGTCCTGCGTTCAGCGTGTGTATGTTGAAGTATGTACTGAAAAGCGAAATTCACTTAAACATATATTATATTTAAGGTGGACACACCTCAGTCAACGGAAATGTGAATGTCCTGCTTAATACATTATATTCCTTTAATTTAGCATTTGTTCTATTTTACACTTTTGTTTTTATCTCAAAACCTAAGCCCTGTAGCCTAAATTGATCGCAGCACATGGAAAAGGGGATAAATGAAAAGGGGAAGACAGTACGTTTTATTTCATTGGATATTAATTTAATTTAAATTCACTTTAAAGCCCACGAAATGCGCTACGCTGTGCGCAGAGAGAACCAGGTGAAAACACCAGCCTCAACCCCTAGAGGGGTGGGTGCAACTTAGGGTAGGAGGGGCGCGCTGGTCATGATGTACCCGGCTCGCCGTGACCGCCATCAAAAGCCACGAATTGACATCATATTTCGTGTACCTGTGATAAGCTACACATCTCGAATGTGGTGATGCCACATTTATGGCTATTTTCTTACTAATGTGAAACTCGCCGTGTCTCTGTGTGTGTGTGTTCTATCGCGCGGTTGACAGCTGATGTTTGGTGAGAAGGGAGTGGGAGGGTTTGTTTAGTTCTCATTCACGCTCTTGCTCTCTGTTCTGCGCCTGCCCCGACCCCAACACCGCCATGATCACACTAACACACTGCAGATACGTCAGTCTCTGTATCAACAGTATCCTGAGCAACTTGCCTGAGTTTGTTTGTACTCTATTGAGGTATGAGCTCTGGTCTCCAAATTATTGGACAACCTCGTAAAAGATATTGATAATTGTATTCTTCACTAATACATTATTTTGGTCTTGCATGTTAATGAGCTGTCCCATTTTCACATAACATTTTTGACATGAAACACTGACTCGTTTGTTTGTAAACCTGGCGGGTAACATCAACTCTCCCCTGCGACGACTCTCAGTTACGTTTGTTTGCGAAGTGACCTCATCCTGCCGTTCCTTGAGGGCGGGAACTAAAGGAGGGGAGATCATGTTTTCCTGCCTGGTAAACGTTTAAGTAATGTAATTCTAATTGGCTCAAACGCGTCACATGCTGCGCTTGGTCCAATGAGTTAGAGTTTGAACTGTGCTTTGACGTGAAGTATATTACTGAATAATTGTGCTGTTCATGTCAGCAGGTTTCACAATCGTGCTATGCCGTTGTAGATCACCGACATCAGACATAATTAAGCAACCGTGCGATATTCTCTTCCAGCACAAGCCACACTTTATACATCCATCGTCTGCAGAGAACGTTGCCGTTTTCAGGACCACGGACAGCTCCGTCGTCAGCACACAGCTGTTCTCGATAACCTACACTTGACACCATTTCCAGGATTTAATTTTTAGTTACGTTGGCGCTTTTATTCAGAGGATATATTGTAGCCAGCTGACCCAGACGAATGCAGATTGAAGTATCCAGTTTTGATGCAGATCCCGATGCTCCATGCGCCACATGATCTCAGGAGAGCCATGTACTGGCCACAGAATATACACACAATCGGGTAACAGGAGGCAGGTCTTATACTCGGACACAACAATTAAACTGACAGTGGACAGATAGGCTAACATAAAACAGGGCTAAACTAAGGCATCACACAACAATGAAACACAGTTGAGACGATAACGGTTCCTCACGCTAACACCAGACACAAAAGGGAGGGCATAATCACATTATTCCAATACAGAATGTATGCTGGGCATGCTGGGAGCTGTCCCTCCCACATACACATGGGAGTGTGCAACCCCCATGCCCCCCAAGTGGTTAGCTGTCCCCAGCAACCACACAAAAAAAAAATGGATGGAGAGATGATTGGACACGGTTGCCCCCAGCACCACCGCAAGCACTGGCAATGGTGGACATCCGTGGAGCAGTGGAGGGCACGGAAACAGTCAAAGTCCCTGAGGTGTTGGGGAGACCTTCAGGGCAGATCGCCTCCAGCACCAGCACACGCTTGGCCATCGGCAGGAGCTTGTGGAACGGTGGAGGGCAAGCAGACACAGTCCTGTCAGAAACCACAGTCTCTGAAGCATCAGGGTGATGAAAGTGATGGCAGTGTGGAGGCCGACAGTGGGGGTACGGAGGACTCTCAGGTGAGCAGCGGTGACATGGGGACCCCGAGCCGCCGCCGCTGCCACCACCAGCGACACGGAGGGCTCCCAGGTCAGCAGCAGCAGCGATACAGAAGGCGCTGGGCTGTCAGCGGCGATGCCACTGCACCTCTGGCCGTCAGTAACATTGCAGAAGAACCCCGGGCTGTCAGATGCAATGTCGCGGCCCGTCTGGCCGGCAGCAACTGTGGCCCCTTCTCCAGCAATGCCGGCAGCGGTAGCGAGTGGCAGGCGGGCGGCCTCTCCACCGGTAGCAGTGGCGGACAGCAGATGTTCTCCAGTCGCAGCACCCTTGGTCTCTTGGTTGTGGCGACGACACTGAGCTGGAATCATCAGGACAGGCCGTGAAATCTCCATCTCTAGCGGGCTGTGTCTTTTGGATTGGATTGGATTCAATTTATTGTCATTGCACAGAGTACAAGTACAGAGGCAACGAAATGTAAAACATTTACACGTAAACCGTCTACCACTAGACCAGATCCTCCAAGTGACAGCGGGTGTGCTCGATGACCCTCTCCACTTCCTGGATCTCTCCCTCCATTCCTCAAGGTAGCACTCATCCCACTTTTAACACCACTGTAGTGAGCTGACCCAAAAGAATGCAGACTGATGCCGAGACCAGAGGTTTTAGTGCAGCTCGTGGGCACAAGTGCAGGAGTGCCTTTTATTAGTCAAAGAAGGCACACAGAATCAGGAAACAGGAGGCACATCTTCTACTCGGACACAACACTTAGACTGACAGTGGATGGATGCACTGACATAAAACATGGCTAAACTAAGGCATCAAACAAAAATGAAACACGGACAAAATGATAATAGTTACTCACACTAACACAAGGCGAAAAAATGGAAGGCACAATCACATTATTCCAAGATAGAATGCTGAATTACCGAACAAACAGTTTCCTGTTTACTGGGCATGCTGGAAGCTGTCTCAACCCCGCACGCCCCTTGCACGTTACAATATTTTATTCTTGAATCGTGACTTGTTGATGCAACAGTCTTGGTTTTTTTTTTTTTCACATTAAATGATTAACCCGGAGTAGCTGCAAAAATCACCCAAGAGCCAGTAGCACACTACAGTAGCACACTTTAACAGCAAATTATCAGCAGTTACATTAGCAACAAGCAGGATAAATGGTTCCAGAGATAAATAAAGCTTAATCAACAAAATATCAACAACAGCATATCAGGACTTAGTCACAGTAAATGAGCACTGCTAAAGATATAATTAACAATGCAAAGCTTTCCTCATGTCAGGGACAACAGGACACATTTATGAAAGCAGAAAGTTCTAGAAATGCCTGAAAATGATGTTCTCAGCAGCAAATAAAAAAAAAACTCCATTAAGCAGCATGAAACATTAAACCTGTGGCAGGCATATGGCCACTGAGACCTCTTTATCTCTCCTTATAATCGTCATGTGTGTCTCAGAAATCTCAGAAAGCTTTTCTCGTCTCTTTTCAGCTAACATGTCTGTCTTCAACACACGTCACCTTAATACACGCATGTCCTCAAACACAAACAGTAACACATGACGCACAGCAGACAGGCTGTAACATACACACATAACACACACCAGACAAGCTAGTGTATGCATACATGTAACATATACACAAGGTAAAATATACATAACACACCACACTGACAAACCCCTTATTTACACTCCTCTATATATATGGTATACAAATTACATTTACGTTTTTTCCAGTTTTCTGTCTCTCTGTCTTACGCTCCCTCTTTTGCTGCATTTCTCTCCCTCTTTCTCCTTTGCAATATGAAATAGTCCATTATCTGCTCTCAGGGCTAATTGGTGTATTAACGGTGTGCAGAGGGTGACAGGGGGAGTGAGAAACACGCTGGTTGAATATGGATGAGATAGAGAGAGAGAGAGAGGCATTGAGGAATGGAGTGAATTGGAGGCAGCAGAGAGGGAGGGGGAGTTGGAGGCCAAGGTAAATCTTTTCTGCTGCACAAGTGGTTGAGAGCAGGATGGCAAAAAGAAGAGTGGTGGAGAGATAGGAGAAAGAAAAAAAAAACCAACCAGTAATGGCTGCATTTTTTTTTTCCTTTTTTTCAGATGGCTTTCTCTTTATCCCTCTCTCCATTCCTCTCTCAGCATCGCCGCATTCAGCCCAATTATCCACTCTCACTGGCGCCACTGGCAGCATATGGAAATGCAAATTGCACAGAGAAATGTTTTCTTTCTCTTTTTTTTTTCAAAAGCAGGCAGTGGAAGGTAAGTAGCTCCTCATGATGTAGCAACAGTGGGAGTGGGTGGAGGAGGAAGACCTAGAGGAGTGGAGGAGTAGGAGGAGGAGGAGGAGGAGGACCTAGAGGAGTGGTGGGAAGGGGTGGGGCAGCCATCAGGTGAAGCTGAAGACTTGTCTCTGCCCCTCTAGAGTGTATCGTTCCTTTCACACGTAGATGCATAGAATATCTAGGACACAGATGCACAAAATATCACTCTGTCACACATACACACACATGTGGAGAGAGAGGGAGAGTGAGAGATACACAGAGACAGAGAGAGAGAGAGAGAGAGAGAGAGGGAGAGATACACAGAGAGAGAGAGAGGGAGAGGGAGACAGAGAGAGAGAGGGAGAGTGAGAGATACACAGAGAGAGAGAGAGAGAGAGAGAGAGAGAGAGACACAGAGACAGAGAGAGAGAGAGAGAGACAGACAGTCACACACATACACACTTCTGTGAGCAAATACACACACATATACCCACACAAACATGCACTGCACAAGCTAATGTAACTGACACTTCCCAGCACATACACACACAGGACTACACTTAAATTCATGCCAAATCCACCTGCCACATGCACACCCACACATACACTCACTCACACATACAGTATATACAGTATGCACAGCTACACACACACAAACACACAGTATATATGCACAGCTACACACACACACATACAGTATATATGCACAACTACACACGCCCACACCCACATATACACTCACTCACATACTCACACACACATACAGTATATATGCACAACTACACACGCCCACACCCACATATACACTCACTCACATACTCACACACACATACAGTATATATGCACAGCTACACACACACATACAGTATATATGCACAACTACACACGCCCACACCCACATATACACACACACACACACACACATACAGTATATATGCACAGCTACACACGCCCACACCCACATATACACTCACTCACACACTCACACACACATACAGTATATATGCACAACGACCCACACACACACACGTATGCACGCTCACACACACATATGCACACACACACACATTCACGGCGCAGATATAGTACCATCATGTTGTTCGGTGCTCTAGTGCACTGACTCCCCAGACTGGAGACAGAATGTAAGCCCTCAGGCGGGAGCGATAGCTCACAGATAAGACCAGGCACAGAGAGTGTCGAGATCAAAGGTGCATTTCCTCTCCCTTGCTCATGACATTGAGGCATGCACTGTATAATTACCCAGATATGCCTGAGATATCCGTACGCGTGAAGAGAGGGGAACAGGGGAGGGGGCCGGTGGGAAAAATCCCTAAGAGTTGTGTTGGGTTCATTATCATTATAAGATTTGACTTTTTCCACTTCTTATCTCTCCTCTCTTGTGGCAATTCGCTTCGTCTGCCACGGCACTTCCAATAATGTCAACTTTCTCCGAATCCACAATTTGCCTAATTATTGTCAATTATCTCCTTGCCCTCCATGATATCATTGCACGTGGTTAATTGTGATGTGGAACGACTTGTTGATTGACAGGGAGAGACAAGTGGGACCAGGAGAAAAGAGAAAGGCCTCTGTGGTAATTATGGCAGATTGGTGTCAAGCACGAGCCGCAGTTGAAGTTCCCACTCCACAGAATTCCTCATCGGTCACAGCTGGGGATGTGCACTGAAGAGACAGCTACAGCATTCATTAGCGGAGTGACCGATGAAGCCGAAGCTTACACCAAGTCACGGAGCCAACAAGCCTGCGATGAGTTTCCCCAAAAGGTTTGTTGCGCTGCGACCATCCTAACTGAGAATATGAGTGTTGAGTGCTGGATGAAAGCATAAACAATCATTTTAGGAGGTGCAATAAAGCTTTTAGGAAACGGGGCACTGATCTGATAGCTGTGTAAGCACAACTAAGGCAACATTAAAAATGATATTTAAAAAATAACTCAAAGGGCACATTGGGCTGTTGAGCAGCTATCAGTTCTCCAGGAAATGTAATTCTGTTGGCTCAGGGGAATTTTGATAATTTCCGGACTAAATAAAAAAAAAACATCTTTTTCTCAGCCTGCACGCAGGCATCATCTGGGATCCAGTTGCTATTTAGCCTGTGTGCCATCAAGGCTCATCATGAGAAGGAAAACTATGAAGTTATTAAACACTAAGTGTAAGTTTGAGACGCTCCTCTAAATATTATTTTGCCCTTGTGACGATTCTCTAATTAGCATTGCTTCAGATATGCATGGCATGGTGATTTGTTGGATATGCCCTGGATATAAATATAGCAATGTGGTGAACTTTGTAGTTTGGGTAAGTAGCTCACCATAAACGCAGGGATCTGACTACATGCATGCATTTTGTAGTCTACCAGAATGAAACGACAACTTGAGTAACACCCGAAAACTACAATACACTCAGGCAGAAGACTGTTCCTTACAAGCCATCTCTCTAGGGACAAGGTCTCCTAGGCGATACACATAGCCATGCTCAAACAAAAGCACAATTTATCTCCTCATTCCATGAACACTGCCTCTGTGATGCAATGGAAGTATGAAAGGTTTATAGCTGTTACGTGGTTTTGTAGTTAGCATCTATGCACTCTGGTGTCATATTTCCAACCCACCTCATACATTACGCATAGACAAATTCTCATTGTTTTACTGGAAGGATGAGTGTATTGAAACAAACCTTTAATGTCTACGGTGTCCAAAAACTTCCTGCACCATAACAATGTGATGTTTATCTCAGTTTTTGGGATTGTTAAAAACACTTATTTTCTTTCAAGTTGTCATTTGTAAAATGATATGTTTTTCCAAGCACTGTTTTTACTGTAGGAAAGCAAGACACTCACTTTGTTCAGGGCAATCTCGGGCGTTAACATTATCAGTGATATATTCATATGGGGATGTTGTGTAACCACAGAGATAGAGCCATTACCCAGGATGAAAATTGTTTTCAATTTCATGAATAATGGCAGAGAATTATCAATACTTCCCACAGTACCTGGATGAGTGGTCTTTCTATAATGACTATGGTTTACTTTTTCATAATACCACAAATCCATACTGGCCAAAGTCCAATTCTGTCTGAAAATACTTAATTCACATTTACACCTGATATTTCTGGGCTGTACATAATGGGAAATTCTTGATTATCCCATTACAAAATGAGCAGAAAACGTCCTGGATAAATACAAATAAAAAACAGAAAAGAAAAGAAAGTGACTACCAATTTTCATATGGCATCACACTCTTCTATGATCTTAAAGTTGGGAGGTAGCGACAGAGTGGAAGGGTCATCTGGAGTTAAGATCACACACACATGCCAAAAGTCAGTCTGCAGTCCATTTGTCATAACAGAAGTGTCCCTGGCTTTCAGCCACTGCACGGTGTATCTCGGCATCAGATGAGACCGAATGTAATTTAAAACATTTTGCAGGCTCCCGTATACGGTTTTTAATAATGGCATATACAACTTTGCAGGCATTATCTCTAAATTGCTTTCCTCCCACCAGCTGTAAGCCTAGACGCCCGCCGTCCTTCAGAACCACGGAGAGCTCCCCTAGATCCAAGGCGGTGTGCTCCCGCGTAAGCTCTGTTTATTACTGAAGGCCCGTAGGCGCTACACACAACACAGCACCGCGTCGCAACTGACTCTCACAGAGTCACCACACCACAGCCCAAACACACACACACACACACACCGCAAACACGTACACCCCAAACACACACACACACCGCAAACACTTTACTTCTGCATTTCTTTCACGCCAGGGGAAGCTGGGAAGCTGAGCTGTGGGAAATAAAAACAAACGACCGGGAGAGCGAACCATGGGAAAGGTTGGGGGATGGGGAGATCAGAGAGGTGACACAGAGAGGGACAGCAGAGAGCAGCGGAGAGGAGAGGCGAGGCGAGGAGTGGAGTGGAGTGGAGTGGAGTGGAGAGGAGAAGAGAGGAGAGGTGAGGAGAGGAGAGGAGAGGAGAGGAGTGGAGAGGAGAGGAGAGGAGGAGAGAAGAGAGGAGGAGAGAGAGGAGTGCAGAAGAGGGGGGAAATAAGACAGCACAGAGGAGGGGGGGGGGCAGTAACAAGGAGGCTGTAGGAAAAGACAAACACAGGAGAGTAGGATGGAAATCCTGCTTCCCATGTTGTGCGCGTGTATGTGTGCGTGTTTCTGTGTGTGTGTGTGTGTGTGTGTATGTGTGTATCAGACTGCATATATGTAGGTCAGCTAATGAGTGGCCATTAAAATAAATGAATTTATGTGTATTTATGTGTGAATTTTAAATTAAAGCACATCAGAGAAGCCCCATGGCATGTCACATTACTCTATGTGCACAGGAGAGCGAGGGGGAGGAGGGGAGTGTGTGTGTCTGTATGTGTGTGTGTGTGTGTGTGTGTGAAAGAATGTATAAATGTAGATTAGAGAGTGCACAAGTGTATCGATCATTTGTGTGTGCATGCCTGTGGGAGGAAGAGGAGAGCCATTCTGCCCAGCATTCATGCCCAGCATTCATGCCCATCCACTGTCTTCCCCTCAATTAAAGTGTCTCCTAGCACAGCAAAGCATAGCATAGCATAGCATAGCACAGCATAGCATAGCATAGCATATAGCATAGCATAGTGTGTTTAACGCTGCACTCTGCGCTCCGTGCCATGATGAGCTAGCTTCTCATGCAGCCTTCAGCTCACAGGGCGAGTGCTTCTGGCCCACACCAATGCTGCTGACACTGACGACACCGTCGCTCCACCAGCGAACAGCCTCCGCCCGCATCAGTCACTCAAGACTCCTCTAATGCTATTATGAGTCTAATGACTTTTAATTGGCGGGAGATCTTAACTCAGTGCACTAATTGCATCTGATTAAAGACAATATTAGTTTTACCGCTCGTAAATTGGCAGGGGAGGGGAGGAGAAAGGCGCTTTAGTGGGATCAATGCACTCTATCTGGAAATATTGCTTTCTAATGTCATTCTGCTGAAAAGTGAAAGATAAAGGGATAGGTTGTGGAGATAAAAGAGACAAGTGGACCTAAGGCAGAGTGAGAGGGAGAAGTGGTCATGAAGGGAGGATGAGATATAGAGGCACAATGATTCATTCATTAATTCATCCATTCATTCATTCCCCTGCACACAGTTACTGCGCTGACATACAGTAATGGAAGTTGAGGTGTACACTAAAAGACAAGAAATCTAATTTATATGAATAATCAACATTTGGCCATTTTACGTTGTCTCTCCAAAGATCATCAGCGATTGGCCTTTATCATCAAATGAGGTATGTTGCGCAGGCCGTTGTTGACATATTATGTTTTCATGGATCTGCGAGCTGTACAGCAGAACGGTATGAATATGCAAACAAAACACAGAGGACAGAGAAATGTGACTTTGATAACTAATGAACACTAAGATGCACAGTCTCTCTCTCTCTCTCTCCCAATCCACTCCTCTCCTCCATCTCGAGCTCTATCTCTTAATATCTCTCCATGTCTCTGCCGCCGCGCATGTGAAATCAAAGGAGAATGTGCCGTGGAACAGCGGTAATTTGAGGCTAGGCACTGGAGAGCCTGCTAAATTATGCTTATATGAAAGCGCATTTCCTCTTGGTTTTTTGGAAATGATGCACTTTCTTAATTGCCGTCCTCACCTGACCACTTGCATGGATTCTTTCACTCTTCCAAAACATAGTCTTCCGCCTGGAATATGAGAGTGTAATGAGCTCAGGGTGTCCCCTAAAGCTTGCCTGTGCGCCCTTAAATGTGTTGCACTAATACACCAATTAGTCATGAAATACAATTAGTGGGCTGTGAGGAGAGAGAGAGAGGGAGGGAGAGAAAAAGAGAAAGTGAAGAAAAAAGAGAGAGAGAGACGGAGATGGTCCCGCCACGCCACTGTAAGCGGTACTATGCTCTGCAATTCACAAGCACAACACCTATTCTCATTTTCATTTAGCATGGCCAGCAACCCTCCATTCCAACACTCATCCTAAGCCCAGAGCCTCTTGCGTGATAAAGGCTGGGTCCCTCCTGCACTGTGGAAATTAGCCAAACGCTCAAAGTGCGGGAGATGTAGATTGATAGAGAGGGAGAAAGACCCGAGCGCGAGTGAGAGTGAGCGAGGAAGTGTGTGAGGGCGAAAGAGTGTGTGTGTGAATGTGTCTGCGTTTGCAACTTGGTGTCTGTATTTAAGTGGTTTGGGACCGGTCTCCTCTGACCAGACGAATGGGAGGTATCAGGAGACGTAAGAACTCAGGGAAGCAGAAATGGGGTTTTAAAGTTACAGGCTGAGACACTTCAAGTGCAAATCTAGCGTGACCAAAGTATCAGATTTTTTTTCCTTCTTTCTGCGTATCCTTTTTTCCTCATCTTCTTCCCCTCATTTCCTCTTCCTCTGACTCCCAGCTGGGCAACACTATGCTCTTAAAAAATAGAGAGGGAAAACGAGAGAGAATCTGACTCCAATTCCAAGTAGAAAAACTAGTGTCAGCTTCATTGTCAGATTCATTTGCTGCTTGTGTGTGTGTGTGTGTGTGTGTGTGTGTGTGTGTGTGTGTGTATTTTTGAGGCTGGCTGCTTGGAGCGATTGCCCGAGCATGTCGACTCGGGCGGAGCCACCGCCGCCCGCTATCTCTGTCTGTGTGTGCCCTTACATTAATGAATATTTATGTGAATTACTCAGGAGCTGCCAGTATGTTTTCTGCTAATTAAATATTAATTCATCCCAGTGCATGTCTGCGAATGGGTGTTAGCATGCGTGCATTTCAATCAGAGAGAGAGCCTCTGTTGTTTATCCATGTGTGTTCATTTGGGAGTGTGTGTGTGTGTCTGTGTGTGTGTGTGTGTCAGGAGAGGTGAAAAAAGTTCTTACCTTCATCATCACTCACTGAGTACCTTGAACTCAGGGCTAATTGAGACTAATTAAGCCAAATAATTGAGTCAATTAAGCATCGAAAGAGTTTGAGTAAAAATGAGAGATGCTACATTTGTCCCAGTGGTGTGTCAGATATGCTTCTCCACTCATCCACTTGTCTCTCTTTCTTTCTTCCCTTCTCTCTCTCTCATCCTCCCCATGCTAATGGATACCCCCCTTTGTCAGGCTAATCAAAAATCAATTAAAAACACCTTGACGCCAAGTCTCGGGAGCCAACCCCAGGCAGAGAGAGGAGTGGAAACACTTCCCGCACACTCTCTCTCTCTCTCTCCCTCTCTCTCTCTGTCTCTCTCTCTCACACACTCTCTCTCTCTCTCTCCCTCTCTCTCTCTGTCTCTCTCTCTCACACACTCTCCCTTGCTCTCTCTCTCTCTCTCTCTCTCTCTCTCTCCCTCTCTCTCTCTGTCTCTCTCTCACACACACTCTCTCTTGCTCTCTCTCTCTCTCTCTCTCTCTCTCTCTCTTTCTCTGTCTCTCACTAACTCTTTCCCTGTCTCTTCCGCTCTCTGACAAGCTCCGCCCTCGCCTGTCTACTGGAAGTTCTCAACATGATTTACGAGAACTGAGAACTTAATTTATATATTTCTTTTTCCCCTCCTCTCCTCTCTCCCCGCATCCTCTCATTTATTTATTAGATTTCTCTCCCCGTGGCCTCTTCCTGTCTCTGGGAGCAGTTGGATGGAGGGACAGGATGAGAGAGAGAGAGGGAGAGAGAGAGAGAGAGAGAGAGAGAGAGAGAGAGAGAGAGAGAGAGAGAGAGAGAGAGAGAGAGAGAAAGGGAGAGTGAGAGTGAGTGGTTCAGAGGCAGACCACTCGGCTGGCTGGCTGGTGGACTGGCCAGGGCCGGCGCGGAGGAGACGTGTCCCTCAGCCGGCTGGCTAATGTCGTTAGGGCCGTCCCCATCTGGGGGAGGGGGAGGTGGAGGAGGAGAGGGCGGTAGGTGCGCCGCGAGACACCGAAACAGAGAAACATATTAAAGCACATCAGAGCAGCCCCGCAGCACGTCACATTACTCTACCTTTGGACCTGTGCAGGAGAGAGGGTGGAGGAGGAGGGGAGTGTGTGTGTGTGTGTGTGTGTGTGTGTGTGTGTGTGTGTGTGTGTGTGTGTGTGTGTTTTTTCTAGATGTAAGTCTGACCATTGTGAGGGAGGAAGAAATAGTGGGCGAGGGAGTTTGTGTGTGTGTGTAGATGATTGTGAGAAGCACTGTGTGAAAACATGTTTTTGTGTGTGTGTGTGTGTGTGTGTGTGTGTGTTCATCCGTACAGGTTTTCAGCAGACACAAGGACGGCCTGTGGCATAGGTGACATAGGCATTAGGGTTATTTTTCTGGAAGTGCGCCTTCTCATGACGACTACAGACTAGCGTCTCCAATCTAATCAGCTGTAGGCCTCTACTGAGCCATAGCCCATTGTTATGCATAGCCTCTCTGCTGTGTGTGCACACTAACCCTTCTGAAGAACTTTTTGAAGGGTTCACTAATATTTGTCTAGCGAGTGACTGGATGTTTAACCAATCAAATCTTTGATTTGCTGTGTGGGGCTTGGTCTGGAGGGTTGTACGTCATGGCTTACGCCTTCAGAAACTCCACGTAGATACCGAGTTTCTAACACATAAAACTGTCCACAGTTAACAGATAGGTCCAATTTATACGCAGCCAAAGCTATAATGTCTGCTGCAACCTAAGAAGCTCACTTTGCTGCTGTCTGTCAGGCTAGCATTACCTGTTGAATGTGATAGATGCTTGTGGCGCAGACACTGACTGAAGATATTAATTAACCCATTATATTGCAATATCTCCACACACACACATTGTGAGTCCAAGCTCGTGTTGAGCAGCATGCATCAGTTTTGACAAGTCGGGATCAGTGCCATGAATCAAACGACGGTATCCGTTATTTGCAATACCAACGTAACTTAAACACTGTTGCATCCTCGACTGAAGTTAGAGTGTAACGTGTCTGTTTCACTCTATTTTTCAGACACACAGCGAACTGTGAATGCGATTGATTTGGTGAGCACTGAACATTGTAGTATATGTCAGTGACATAATGTCACGATTCAATCTCTTACTTAGGGGACGCCAAAGTAAAATCTCGCCTAAGGCTCCAACCCTGTCAGGGCGGCCCTGGGCAGACGTGCATAATCACGCTCAAACATGTGCATGCATAGGCATGCACTCCCTGTCACACCTGCTTGCTCCATCCTCAAACAGTGGCGCAACGCAGACACGTGTGGACATGTGGGCTCAGGCACCAGATGCAGACGGTTGTGGACGTGTGTGTGTGTGTGTGTGTGTGTGTGTGTGTGTGTGTGTGTGTGTGTGTGTGTGTGTGTGTGTGTGTGTGTGTGTGTGTGTGTGTGTGTGTGGACTCAGGCACCAAACGCAGATGGGCATGGACGAGTGTGTGTGTGAAGTCAGGCAGAAAACCAGCCGGTGCTTCTCCATCTCAGGTGTGAATGGACTCCACCACCGCAGTGAGGCCGAGCACTCACATCATTGTCAGCTCTCTCTGTCTCTCTCTCTCTCTCTCTGTCTCTCTCTCTCTCTCTCTCGCTCTCTCTCCTGGAGGATGGAGCAACCGCATCTATGCTGTCCTCGCCCTCACTCATTCACACTTCTCCTCTACTATAACGAGGTGTTACCGAGGACACCGCCCGGGCGACGGTGATGCTATGATGCTTCAACTCGGCTGCCACCGGCGCTGCCTTTGGCTGCATCAACACCGGCAACACACTGCCTGGGTGGCTCAAATTACCACCCCTCAACCTGCCGCCCGACAGCCTGGAAGAAATCAAAGAAGAACAAACGAGGGAGGGAGGGGGATGGAGCAGAATAGGGAGAAAAAGAGAGAGAGAGAGAGAGAAAGAGAGAGAGAGAGAAAAGGGAGAGCGAGAGAGAGAAAGAGAGGGGTCAGCAATGGGAGGAAATGGACAGCATGAGAAAAAAAAATGTAGATCAAGGCAAGATGAACAGGAACCACGCAGAGAGAGAGAGTAAGAGAGAGAGACAACAAAGCTGGGCTTTTTTTTTCTCTAAAATATGCACATACAGAGCAAAGAGCTGCTGGGTGTAGGGGACATGAGGAAGTAGGCACTGAATGGGAGCGGACTTTGACAGACACGTGCAGACAACGCACCCTGGCTTTTGATGGATGGAGTGGGAATGTGGTAAATATACATGGACCCCCTTTCCCACTGGGCCCTTCTGCTGCCTCAGCACGCCCCACATCGTAGTGCGCAGAGAGAGCACTCCCCCCCCCTCCCCCGCCCACACACATCCTACACCCCCACCACCACCACCCGTCTCTGAGGAAAAAGGTTAAGTCATGACAATATTGTCTCTGATCATGAAAATATTAGCAATTCCTCCACCCCACCCCACCCCCCCTCCCTTTCTCCCAGTTTGAAGGCTGAGTCAATCCATCTTCCCGTTCCCTCGGCGACTGCGTCGTAAGCAAAGGCGGAGTAGGAGGAGGCAGGAGAGAGAGAGAGAGAGATGGAGCGTTGGACAGAGAAAGCTCCATGTGTGGGAGCTTCGCCCTCAGACTGGATGAGGACATAAACCCAGGCTGGCTCTACTGCTAGTGCGGATTGGGGAGCTTGAGCAAGAGGCTTGGGGCAACTGCTGTGTGGAAATTAATAATCAGAGTAGCGTCAGGAGTTGTTCCTAACAGGGCCTGGGGTGATGGGGAGCTTTTATTCTGCGCAGTCTGCAATCTACATCCGTATCCTTCACTCAAGGATGTCCTCAATGTTCCTCCCCAGAAAAGTACAAAACACACAAACTCTCAAACAGCCCCGCTACTTCACCACATAATTCAATATCTCTTCCCAGGCAATTTCTTTGCTTTTAGGCAATTTTTTTTTATGCTTTTATTTAAAAAATTCTGTATGTTTCAACCAGCAAAACACAACGTTCAAAGTGGCTTTCATTGGGCTCTGCGAATCGACATTCCCAAATGGCATAAATGAAGCCTGTCAAAAAGACTGAATGCTGTGTGTAGAAGGGAGGCTCTGAAAATCAGAAGCAAGCTCCAAGAGCATGGTGGCTGTGACTCCTACTCATCTAATACTGGAATGTCCACACAGACCTCTTGGCTTCTCAATGCCACCCTTACAGAATGTCCCCAAGACTGATGACAGGCTGCCAGGCTGGTCA
The DNA here is from genome assembly GCF_900700415.2 of Clupea harengus. NCBI lineage: Eukaryota > Metazoa > Chordata > Actinopteri > Clupeiformes > Clupeidae > Clupea > Clupea harengus. The sequence goes on along the minus strand of NC_045152.1, from coordinate 31,027,958 downwards.
ACATTTATGGGCAGCATTTCAGAGAAAGACTGCACAACATATCTTAAATCAATGAAAGAAAAAATGTAATATCCATTATTAATACCTGTGGTCTTTTGTTTTACGATGTTGGCTTTTTATAAGGGCCTCACCTAATACGAAACTGTTACCCAAGTGTTTCCCACTACCCCATGTGCAGAAACAGAAACGATGATGGCGGAGGAAGTGAAGGCATTGCTTGATCATGATTCTAGCCCACGCTCTCTGCTGCTCTGCTTTTAACATCAAAAGTGCTCAAGGATGGCCAAGATGCTGCCGAGTGTGTCATCTAAATATCTCCCCACCACCACATCCTGCTTCCTCTCCGTGACATGTGCCTCCTGCCATCCCCTTCATCTGCACCCCGGCTGCACGCCTCGCGCAGATAACTCATGAACCACCAGACAGATACCCCCAACCACCACCCCACCCCACCCAACGACCACTTCACCCCACTCCCCGTCTGACGTCTGGAACAAAACCATCCACTTACTAATATGAGATCTTGGCATAATGAGAAAGAGCTTTTAGTGCTTACCAGCACAGCCAACCAGAGCTCTTCTCTGGATAACACCAGTCCTGGTGGGGGCAGGGGGGCTGGTGGGGGGGCTGGGGTTGGACCTCTGTGTGGGGGGTAGGGGGGCTGGGGTTGGACCTCTGTGTGGGGGGTTGGGGTGGCGGATCATGGCATCCAGCTTTAAGCCGATTTACCGTGGCTTTAAAAGTCTCGCTGTGCCCCCTTCTGCTGGCTCCCTGGCCTGGGCGGGGCATGTGCAGAGGGGGCTCCTCAGACTCGATGTGGCACTGGAGGGGCCTGCAGTCCCCCTTTCATACGGCTCAGTTCGTTAGTCTGGGGAAAACGCAGTGGCCATTAAAACCACTAACGACTGGATTTTCTTTTCTGCCGGGTACGCAATGTGCCTACTCACCGACAAAGCAGCAGCAGAGGAAAAAAGTCAAATGTAGTTATTCACACTGCACTCCTGCACACACACACACACACACACACACACACACACACACACACACACACACACACACACTCACTCACTCACTTGCATAGCAGAGCTCACACAAAGGAATTCATCTATCGGCGGCTCACACTGCCCTCAAGCTACAGGTAGCTGCAGTAGACGTTGATCAAAATGACTTCTAACATGAAGAAGTTCAAAATCCCTCTTCGTGAACCTTTTCCTTGCCAACAGCGTGCCGCACCCACTCAAGAGATGTTCTCACACACACTCACGCACACACAAACACACCAGAGAAATGAAATGTGCGATCATTCTTGGCAATGCAGAGCCCAAGCTGAAGTGAACAAAGTTGAGAGCGAGTGAAAAATTGCCAGCAGCTTCTCTCCCCACGAACCTTTTCCCTGGGTTACTCCAGTGGTTCTGTGTGTGTGTGTGCGTGCGTGCGTGCGTGCGTGCGTGCGTGCGTGCGTGCGTGTGTGTGTGGAGGGGGGTTCCCATCTCCAAACATGCCTCCACAGCCATGGCCCCACCCCACCTCACCCTCCACTCTCCCCTCACCTCTCCTCAGATAAACTGAGCTCTGTAGACTGCATGGCAACCTGGTGACAAGGCGTCACAGTCCCTGCCACCACTAGGGGGAGTGCCTGACGGGGTCCACAGGAACACTGCAGGAACTGAATGATGAGCTGGCACACACCACGCTGAAGATTCATTAACCGACTTCGTTTTTTTTTTTTTTTGTTGGCCAGACAATTCAGGATCGTAAATCACTGCCACCAACATCTCACTACCGTCATCAACGGCGCCAGCAACCGCAACAACCACTTATGGCGCTTTCAGCCAGCACTACTGCACCCAGTGTAACAATAGCACCCGGTTATTTCGACGAACTGCATCCCCAAAAACTCCACTTTGAGGGCATGTGTCTCCACTGGTGCTAAGAGGACTAAAGTCTTACAGGAACCCTTCAGCATCCGATGTTAACGGGTTAAGATACGGGCTGCTGTTACATGAGCGGCTGGCCTATTTGAGCGCATATTCTCAAAGAGACTAAGCTGACGCCTTGGCTCACAGAAAAGCCAGAGCCATAACGCTTGCATTTACTTCTTAAAACAATAACATTGTTTTGTTTGGTCAAAAAAGTCATGGAAGCTATTCTTTATTTATTTATTTTATGACTTCCCAGAGTTGAGCAGTTGGCAGCGTTCGTTTCAGCAGTTTTACATATTTCGCCCACGTAGATGTTAATTCACACCCACACAAACACATTTGTGTTAACAGGCCAAACATATTCGCCCGGCTATCGCTTGTTCTCTTCAGCTTCTCCGCTTCCTGAAACCCACTCATATATCACTCTCTGACAGTCACATGAGCGTGCGCGCACACACACACACACACACACACACACACACACACGTACACAAAATATAGCACTGCACACATACAGACACACACAGAAACACAAACAGAAACACACACAGAAGCACAATATGCATTCACACACACCCACACTGGTTTGCAGCATTGCTCAACTGCAGATACCGACTACAAAAACCTATACAAAGGCATGCTCAAGACAAAGGGAGACAAGTACAATATTTACTCATGTTCACACCCCACCACATCTACACACACACACACACACACACACATACAAAGGCTTGCAAAAGATACACACATACACAGAACCACAGCACACAAAATATATTACAGACATACTGTATATTGTGGCACAAAGAGACATACAAACACACACACTTGGAAAAAAGGGCAATGTTAAAAAGAAGCATCTCGCATATACACACACAGACACATACACCAAACCCTCTTTTCCCCACATACTTGAAGTTTCACACATATAAACACACACATATACACACACACATGCACACACACACACACATATATATATACAGTATATATATATATATATAAACACACACACACACACCAAACCCTCTTTTCCCCACATACTTGAAGCTTCTTTGGCACAAACCTGTCAATGCTACATCAGCGGAAATGTGATCCGTGCTTTAGATCCAGTTGTACCCCTCACCCATACTGATCGTCCCTGATCCCGGCAGTGTAGTGTTTGTCACAGTCTAGCCAGTCCGCAGCCCAGGGCTTTGCCTCAGGAGACCGGAGCAGTCAGAGGGAAATAGACTAAAAGGAGAGCCTCATAAATCACCTTCTTCGCACCGGCTTTGGGGCAAGGTTAGGGGATCTCTGCCCCCAGACGCAATCCAACACAAAGCAGACACAAGACTCAAGCCAGTGATGTTGACAGAGATCATGATGTGTAAATTCATGGCGGTGTCAATGACTTTATTTGAGCTCGTTGGAATGTGTTTCGTTAAGGAGGAGCGTGAAAGGACTCGGAGGTCATATCTCCAAAATCCCTTTGTCCTCTCCACGTGAGGGGAACAGTGTCTCTTTCCCCCGCTCTGATTCCTCACTCACTCCCGCCCGGCCTCCCTGTAGGGTTTGTGGACCACAGAGGAGATCTCCTGCTCATTAAAAACAAACACTCTGGCCTAATTATAGACTCTCCTTCACCCTTCCTTCTCCTTTTTCTCTCTCACTCTGTTTTGTTTTTCTTTCTCCCCGCTCTCTCCACCTCTATCTCTCTTCTTTCCTTCTTCTTTTCTGTTTTTCGGTGTCATCTCATCTCTGTCTCTCTCTCCCTCTCTTACCATCTCTTGCTCTCTCCATATCTCCTCCCCTCTCTCTCTCTCTCTCTCTCTCTCTCCCTCCTTCTTTCTTTTTCTCTCTCTCTCCATATCTCCTCTCTCTCTCTCTCACTCCTTTTATTCTTTTTTTTCTCTCTCTCTCCTTCTATCTCTCCCCTCTCTCTATCTCCTTCTCCAGATGAGATTATGTGTAAATATGGCATGATTGAGGAATCGATCGCTGCTCCGAGTCCGGCCCCTCGACTGTGGTCTCCTGCCATTAATCTGAGATGACGAGGGCAGAGGCCTAAAATCCATCACAGGCCCCCACTGCAGACAATTGTCTGAAGAGCCTGGTCCATCCAAATTCAATTACAATCAATGAAGTACATATACACACAGAGCTTTCATTAGACTGAGGGAAATATAGTGTGAGCGAGCGAAAGAATGAGAGAGAGAGAGAGAGGTGGGACAGAAAAGAGAACAGGAGAAGAGAGTGAACAGCAGAGGAAAAAGAAAAGATTGAATGACAGCCTGTAAACCTGCAAACCCGTGTGCCAGTTTGACTGGCCTTTTCTCTGAGCAATCTTGCCATCGATGATCTCACCGTGTGATAAGTGTGTGATCTTTTCTTTTTTTCTTTTTCTTTACCGTCTGCTCCTCTCCCATATTCCACGGCTTGCTCTTCCCAGTCCACCCACTCTCATCAGTCAAGCATCACCCACCCAATGCAAATCCGCAGAAAAGTGCGAAAAACCTTGAAAGTGGAAGCCTCCGAGCTAAGGCACCTTTAAGAGTCACGCATTGGGAATGAAATGCGGTTCTTGTTAGGACCCGAGCCAGAGTGGCGTAATGAAATCCGCGTCGCGGAATTGGCGTAAAGCGGGAGAGATATGGGGAAAGGTGCAGTGTGGGTGAGCTTTATGAAAAGGGTTGAGGGAGATATGAGAGAGGCTGAAAGACATTAGATAAGTGATTGGAGGGTATGAGATACAGCATAAGGAAAAGCACTTGAGAGAGGCAATGACAGTATATGTAGATATTGTGGTATCAGGAGAGGCTTTACCACTGAGCTGGGTGTAGGGCAGTGCGTAATCAACAGGACAGAGCAGGCAAAAGTGCTTTCAAACGAGGAATTCGGTTTATTCACCAACACAAAGTAGTTCAGGAAGCAAACAATAAAGTTCTTCAAATGCAAAACATAGGCTTCATAAAGTTGCTCCTAACTTAATTCCTACCAACTGAGGTTGCAAACTCAAAGTTCATCTGTCCAGGTCCTTCCCGGTGGTGCTAGCCTTCCCCCTTCCAGACTCGGCTTCAGCAAGCGCTTCAACAAAGGCTTCACCTGGCTTAAGCACCTACACCTGGTTGGGTGCTGCTGCATTCTGGGAGATGTAGTGCCACTGGCAGCCATCTTGTGGTGTGGCAGCCAGACCTCCACACGAACACCACACCCCTCTGATAGCTGGCCCATCGTGATGCCACAATATGTGCAATGAGGAAGCCTGGGAAGGTGAGGTTAATTCATGCAAACTCACCTCACCTGTACTTGATAGGCCAGTGGGCTCTGTGAGAATTGGTGTGAGGGGACCTATCTGGGGGTGTAGTGAACTGTAGGGATAATTTACTATGGTCCCCTAGTGACATCTCCACATCACAAGGCCACGTGGTGCGTGAGCTCTATGTTTGTGTGTGTGTGTGTGTGTGGGTGTGTGTGTGTGTGTGTGTGTGTGTGTGTGTGTGCGTCACAGTTTGACAGCCTGGACACGTTCACAAAGACTCTTCAGCTTAGGAGCATGACATAATCGTGACCTTCTGTATGAGTGACATTGTAGGAGGGTGACAAGAAAGTGAGAAAAATGGATTTGTGCAGGGATAGAAAGGAGAAACAGCTGTGGGCTCAGAGGCCACACTGAACACCTATCAAAAACAAACAAACAAAAAAACAGGCGTGGGACAGGAGTGAGGTAGAAGTAGTATCTAGATTTTTTAATTTTTTAAACACAGTGGTCACACACCGTAGCATATTGGACAGAGGGTTGGTGGAGGGGGTGGGGGGGGGGCACCTACATAACAACTACCAACACTAAGAATACTTCATCCAACAAACAACAGAAAACAAATACAGAGGACGGGACCTTGTTGTCTTCTGCGGTAGCTACAGGAGTGAGATGGAGTTAGAGACGGCATGATGGATGCGCCGGTCCCGTGCCAAGCAGAGGGTGTAATGATAGGTAATGATATGAGGCCGTTGGCCGAGGGTGGAACCAGAGTGGTGGGGCCCTTCCGGCAAGTGAGCAGTGGAGGGCTGCATGCACGTGCTCACATTAATAGCACCGATTCATCGCGCGTCATGCAGATGGCTTCATATCCACCCCCGTAGCTATATCTATCTATATATATACACACCGCAATCGCCATCCCTTGTTTTCTCCATCTCTCTCTCTCAGTAATCTCACTCTTGCGCTCTCATGAGCTGCACTCACATCCAGCTGTCTTCTACCTAGTATCCATTTACCACTCCACTTCTGCTTGGCCCTTTTCTAGACACTCCCCTACTCTTCTCCCATCACTTGTTTCCTTGCCTCTTCTCTCTCTCTCTCTCTCTCTCTCCGTCACTTGTTTTCTTCTCTCGCTCTCTCTCTCTCTCTCTCTCCGTCACTTGTTTTCTTCTCTCGCTCTCTCTCTCTCTCTCTCTCTCTCTCTCCGTCACTTGTTTTCTTGCCTCTCCTCTCCTCTCTCTCTCTCTCCATCACTTGTTTTCTTGCCTCTCCTCTCTCTCTCTCCATCACTTGTTTCCTTGCTTGCTCTCGCTGGCAGTGTTACCTTTTGATCATCCTCAGTGCCGGGCGGCTCATGGGTGTTCCTCCGCGCTCTAAATTAAAAGATGATTTGCACATAAAAGATGTGGCTTTAAAGTCTCCCAGCCTTGAATTGGGACATGCGGCCATCATACTTGAGCAAAAAATACATAAATAAATTACACACTTAAGCCAACAACTTGAACATACAGTATGCACATCATGCGCGCACACACACACACACACATATACACACATATACACGACTACAACCCTCACAAACCCACCCCCAGATATGTGCTGAACACACACACACACACACACACACACAGACAAACACACACACACACACACACACACACACACACACACACACACACACACACACACACACACACACACACACACACACACACACATAATACCTCATCCATCTGCACCCCTTCTGTAGATGCGCCGACTCCTAAATAGTTACCACAGCAACATGAAGTGCCAGAGAATAATTCATTCTGGTTATGGCGTACGTGATTTGCATCGGCTTTTTCTCTCTTCCTCTTCCAAAAGGGGCCTCTTCACGCCGCCTGTCCTCACAATCGCTCAGGACGCTTACCCCAGTGGCAAACAGAATCACGGCTAATAACAAAATAATGAAAGGGATCCTCGGTGCCCTCCTGTACATGTGAGAATTACATCCAGACAAGGCTGCTGCCTGAAATTGCAGATTCAGCATCAACACAGAGAGCAGTGCTGTTGTGAGTTCAGATCTTCACCCACCATAAATTCTCAGTAAATTGAAGTCATTTGTCATCAGCAAAGAATGATATGCTTAAAGGGTTTGCAAAACACACACTGGGCACCTTATGGGACCTCACCGTTATTAGGAAATGATGAGGTGGTCCTTGAAATATGGTATACTGTTTAGTTATTTACATATTACAGTTAAATGGCAATTAGGGATTATGGCAATCTTAAATTACGTTTACAAAAGACATGATGGTATAACCTCTAAATAATGTTTAGCTGTTTACCTTCAGTGAGCTGCTGGTTAAAACCGTATCAATCAGGAGAAATTGCTATATTGACCCAACACATTATTTGGTATGGTTCATCATGGAGGTCTCAATTAGTTTGACGCATACTGTACAAATGACGTAGTAAAAGTATGTCCCTTGGCCTGTGAATTACATTTTTCATGACTTTGTTAACTGTTGAAATGAGTTCCAAACAAAAAACCCAATTTGTATTATTGTAAAGGGACTCATTTCACCACAACCAAATCCCTAAACTGTAGCAAACCCTTGGTTGAGGCGGCTGCAAGCCAGTACACATGGAAAAATTAGGCATATTTGATTGAGAGGGAAAGACCACCAGCCTTAAAGGTCAAGGGCTTTTTGGCCCTGGGTGTTCCATTGAACATTTCATTGATGCATTTGAATCCTTAAAGGTCAGCATCTGTCACATCAGTAAGCCTAATGTTTGCAGAAAGTCTCCCGACCAGAGAGTGGCCAGAGCAGCGCCTGATCCCGAGATTAGTCAAATCTTAGACCCAGGATGCAGATTCCACCCTGGCCTTATAACACCAGCTTTTCGCCTCCTCGCTTCTGAGGTGGCATGGGGCTTTTGCCAACTCCGGTGCCACGTGTTGTGTAGAGCTGGAGAGGGCATACGACCACGCTCCCCTGGGAATCCAACGGACAGTATGGGGTATTCTGGCCACTCCTGTATGCCATCTGGTCCTTGTACGCATGGGGGGAAAGTTATTATCACTTCCTTCATGTTAAGTCGAGCTTGTTTGAGGGAGGTATTAGGCTCCTGCAGGGATACATGTTGTCCCCCATCCTGTTAGGGATTTGAGCGCGATGAGCACAATGTCCAGCCGAGGGCCTGCATGTACACTAGAGGCAAACAAGATGGCAGTTTTGCATTTGAATATCCCCAAAAATAATCATTTTGAACTGAAAGTCCAACCCTGGAGTCCACAGAATGGGTGTACCAATTTACCTCCAATTCAGGAAAGGATTTTTTCCCCAAGAAAGATTTGCTATAAACTGTACAGCCAATTCTCCTCTAGAGCTCCATAAAGTCAGCAATTTATTCTAAAAGATGTTAAACCCCACCAGAAAAGAGAAACTAGTATGTTGTTGCCAACTTTGCAGTATAATGCCTTCTTTCTCTATATCACCCTCTGCATTTTTGTGCGGTAGTCATAATTTTGAGACACGATATGAGAGAGCCACAGATTAATCCTTAAATAAATTGTGTGAAACAACCTACACACCCACTCCGGTCCCACAACACAAGCATACTGTATCAATGAGAGATGCAGGATGATATAAAGCTATGGGAACAGCCAAAGAGCCTCAGTACAACTGTATCTCTGATGCCAAAA
>NC_045152.1:31001607-31014107 GCF_900700415.2 Clupea harengus | reverse complement strand
GAGGAGGCACTCGGGAGGATGACACAAACGAGCGGAACCTCACAGCGCCCTGACACGCAGTGACCCTTCTCCGCCCTGCCTGTCTGAAGAGAGACACCTTGTGGATCTGGACCCACACAAACACCCCAGCAGTTGCACCATCACACACACACACATGCACACACACACACACACACACACACACACACACTTACACACACATACAAGGCTACAACCCCCACAGAGCCATCCCTAGACACACAGACACACACATACACACACACACACGCACTCACTAACCTTCATGCACACCACATCCACGCACACAAACACACACAGCAAACGCACTCACTAACCTACACTCACACAGACAAACACACACACACACACACACACTGCAAGCAGTAAGGCATCACTCGGAGCTCTAGGCAGGAGGGTGAAAAAAAATCATAAAATTCAACTGAAGCAAAAAAAGTATAAAAAAAACCACACACAAGCGCCACTTAAGAGTACTGAGCTTGAGCCATCTGGTTACTGCAGCAGCAGCAGCACAGAGTGCATTTCGAATTCAAATCAGAGAGCCTCTCTCAAGGTCTGTGCTAATGTGATGCCAATGCTAACCAGTGTTTAAATAATGGAATAAATTAATAACCCAAGTGAGCGCGCGCCTCTGACCCCCTGCCCCTCTCCTGCGCCGGGGCGAAGAAGCCTCCTCCCAGCTCGCCTGCACAGGGAGTGGGGAGTCAGGAGACCGCTGTGCCGCGGAGCTGCTCGACATCACGCCGCCCATAGAAAGCCCCACCGTCACAGAGTTTTTGGCTTGCTTTTTATTAATTAAAAACGCATTACTCTAAGCTTTCAGATTGTGTGTGTGTGAGTGTGTGTGTGTGTGTGTGTGTGTGTGTGTGTGTGTGTGTGTGTGTGTGTGCCCTCTCTCTTCTTTTCTGCCTTGCACTCATTTTTTTTTTTTTAAGATAACGAGAGACAATGTGGTATTACACTGCCGGATCCCAATCACAGGCAGTAGAGCCAATCAATCACGGTGTTATCTGTGGCATGGCGTATATTACCTGCCTCGCAGCCAGCTAAGCCCATGTGTGTGGCAGTGGTGGGGCCGATAGCGTGGCTGTCATTTTTCACTGCAGATTAATGGGGCGCCCAGCGCCGTGTTTAATGCCTTTAATATGGGTGGCTGACGAGGCCGTCACAGTGATGGGTCTACCACCACACACGACTAACGGGAGTGATGAAGTTGCGTAGGTGTGTGTGTGTGTGTGTGTGTGTGTGTGTGTGTGTGTGTGTGTGTGTTAATGTGTACGTATATATGTGTACGTATATATATGCATGCATTTGTCTTTGAGTTGTGCGTAAGTATGTTTGTGTGGGAGGGTGAATGGATGTGTGTGTGTGTGTGTGTGTGTGTGTGTGTGTGTGTTTGTCTTTGTCTGTGTGTGTGTGTGTGTGACTGTGTGTACATGTGTTCATGTACTTACGAAATGTCTGAAATGCTTCAAATGGACTCCTCCACCATTTGTTTTCTCTCTCTTTGCTTTTCCCCCTAAACTCACAACACTTTAAAGGGGCTATATGTAAGTTTAAAACATTCAAAAATGATCTACAAATAGAAACATGATGTGAAGAAACATAATGTCAAAATTGCCTATGCCCTGTGTTGCCCAGATATCTAACGAGCTAGCCCTTGGTACATCCTCTCTCGTAATACCACTTTGTACCTCAAGAGGCACTGGTGAGTCACTGTAGAGAAAAAAAACAGCAAGGCAAAGCAATAGGGCTATGCAATTAATCGAATTTAAATTACAAGTATTGCTTCCGACTATTATGACAACAACATAATCGCAATAAAACGATTAGTGTGCCGCACACTCATGTCCTTTCAGCAATTTTACAGATGAAGTACAGCGGAAAAAGTAACGTCGCTGCTAAAATTTCACACGGACGAAACGTCCCGCTACATTCGTTAGAAAGCTAAAGATTAGGGCTGTCAGCGTTAATGCGTTAATCTATGCGATTAATGCGGCCGCGATTAACGCGATACAATATTTTAACGCAATTAACGCAACTTAAAATTTTGAAATGCCTTTATTTGGAAAGTTTGAGAACCACTGCGGTAGTTGAAGATGGAGAGAGCTGAGGGATTGTTGGGCGGAAAGTTTCTGTTTAATAGGCAAAATTACGGAACAATCGACAAAACTAAAGTTTTTGAATTTAGCAAATTGAATTTAGCTATCACAGAAGCAGCTCGTCTTTAAGTTATCACCTTAATGCAAAGCACCCGACAGAAAGCAGTCCCAGGTTAGATGGTCGCCAACCCACACTCTACGACTTCTCTAGTAAAATAACTAGACCAGTCCGTGAAAAGGTTACCAACGCTTTAGCAGTTTGGGTTGCCGGTGACTGTCGGACCATCAACACAGTTAAGGACGTTGGGCTGACTGAGGTGATTCGAATTGCTTCAGGAGACAACTCTTACGATTTACCGAGGGGCACCATTGTGTCTCGCATTCATTCCTTTTATGACGGCGAGAGAGCACGAAAAATTCAGCTCCTCGAGCAAGCTGCCACCGTCACCCTTACTGGTGACCACTGGACATCAGTCAGCAATGACAATTACCTGGGTGTCACAGCTCATTTGATTGACAATGTATGGACATTGAGACATTTTTCATTGGAAGTAAAAAAAAAAAAAACAGACAAACAAACTTTTAATCGCGATTAATCTAGATTAATGAATTTCAAAATGTTAGATTAATTAGTTATTTTTTTTTAATCTATTGACAGCCCTACTAAAGATATTACAGTTGAATGCTATAGGCCCAATCTCAATGGGCCAAATATCTAACACCAGCTAGAGCCTACAGTATTAGAGTATTGGTGTAGTTGGAACTTTTTAAACACAGAGATATTAACGTTGAGTTTAAACGGTTCTCATGTGCAATGTCCAACTCTGACAAAACACAATGCTTGGACAGGGAAGAACTTTCCACTCTCTTAGCGTTATCCACTACTGCCCTGTTCAAGATATGATTAACTTTGTGCTTACATAAGCACATGATTCATACAAAGTCATTATTAATACTGGCACTTGATTCATATATTCTTAGGTCATTAACAGTGTTTGGAAATTATCTCTGTCAAGATATATATATTTTTTTAAGTCATTGTCTTATCTTCTCAAATGACTATAAAAAACTCAGTACACAAATGAACTAAAGATGATTTTAACACTTGCCTGTAGTAGTCTATTTAATACTGCTAATAAGTAAAGAAGACAAAACATAGGTTAATATATTACTATCATATAATAATATAAACATAATATGCATTGATGATAGCACTACTGCTAATAAATGCAAAAGATATTAATCATGTTAAATCGTGATCCCAATACTGACCAAAATATATTTTTTTTGCCATGATCGAGCAATGCTACAAAGCAAGTCTGCAGTCACAGGCAAAAGCTCACAGTGTCAGGAATTATGTTTTGTTTTTTTTTATAGCTAAAATCCCATTTCAGAAGCTACAATAATGACAGTTGAAGTGTTGGAGAAAATGGAACACTCCCAACTACAGAGCCTGAATCCATTTTCAGAGTGCCGGATTCAATTTGCGAACAGACTCAAGTAAGCATAGCCATATTGTAGTTACAGTCATTGGAATCAACAAGTAGCTCAGTAGCAAGCCCTTCAGTTAACTTTAATGGTTTGCCTATTAGCTCACTAAAAAGCATGAAAGCTTAAATGAAAACCTACGGGGCTCTGTTAATATAACATATAAACATGAATTGATGTTGATGGATATCTTTCAATCATTTAAATGTTTTCATGCCGCATGTAGCCTTCAGCCTCTGCAACCTTGGCCCAACTTTTTGTTTACTTCTGTGAAGGGAGAGGAAAACGTAGGGGTGTACAAATGTAGTAATACACTGCCCCCAATCTGCTTAGGGTGGGGAGTATGAAATGATTCAGCTCTCTGGCTGACAGCTAGACAGGCTTACACATAGCCCCTTTAAAGCCTGAAGGCATACACAGATACACACATAGCTGCACATCCAAACATACACTCTGCACAGCCACGGACACACACCCACACACACACAGACAGTGTGTGCGGTATGAATCTGACCCACCTCCACACATGTACTTTGACCCAGGACCTGGAGTGCTTTCAGAGCCGGGGTGTCAGGGAGAAAATTGAAGGCAATCAGGGTTGCATAGCTGGCGGTGAGCCTGGCGGACACTGGAGGCGTGATGGGTGTATTTCTGGACCCAGAGAGCCCCTAATGGGGGATACTCACACCTTTCAATCTGGAAACATGCACTCTGCACAGCCTGGGATAATGAACGTGTCAACTGTTAACATTCTGGCTATCTGACTCCTCTTCCCTCCCTCCTTCCCTCTCCCTTTCTCTCTCTCTTTCTCACACTCTCAGCCCACCAACTATGTCACTTGTTCAGTCTTGCTCTCTCTCTCTCTTTCTCTCTTGCTCCCACTAGCTAATTTTCACTTCTTTAGCTACCGTTCACTTGTTCTCTTTACAGCCCTCCCACTCTTTCATGGAATCTCTCTCTCTCTCTCTCTCTCTCTCTCTCTCTCCATTTTCTCCTATCCATCACCTCCTCTTCAATGCTCTTGTTTAATCATCCTCTCAAGAAGCTCAGTCATCTCACCTCATCCAGGATCAGCCTCAATGACTCAGTTTTCATGCTGCCAGTGTTAACATGGCCGTCATTATCTCGGCTCTCTAGCCAAAGAGACATCTGTAATAAAGAGTTTGCTCCTGTTGCTCTCTCTGTCTCCCCCCTACACACACACAAGCTCTCAGACACACACACACACACACACACACACACACACATGCGCACACATACACAAACACGGACACACAATTTCTCTCATTCTCTCTTTCTTGCTATTTGTCCTTTTCTCCTCTTGGAGTTGGGCTTCAGAAGCACGAATCACCACAAAGGAGAAGGCTGAGGCTTGCTGAAGCAAACAAAGCTCTGCCTCTCTCTCTCTCTCTCCCTCTCTCTCCCTCTCTCTCCCTCCCTCCCTCTCTCTCTCTCTGTTTCCTTGCCTCTGCGTCAAACATCTTTTAGCTGTCTCCCAGACACAGTAGCACTAGAGAGCTTGGGACATTACGGGGAGCTTTTACTCACTTTGTTATTCCCGGTCTAACATAGTCGAGACCCCCTCAGTCAAAGACGTCTAGAAGCACGAAAGCTAAAATGACGCCTATTCACACTTCATCTCCCTGGCAGTTTTTAGAAATGTCTGACTTAAGGGTGCAATTTGACTGCTCTGGTTTTCAGATGTATGTGGCAGAGGGGGGAAAAACTCAAAGCAAATACTGCACAGGCAATCGACAGTTATAATGGCACATGTTCTCAGAGGTGACACAAAGTGCTAAGTGCTTGTTGAGTCACCCTGCCCTGTTTGCGTGTGTGTTTGTGTGTGTGTGTGTGTGTGTGTGTGTGTGTGTGTGTGTGTGTGTGTGTGTGTGTCTGTGTGTGTGTCTGTGTGTCTGTGTGTGCTGGGAGCAGTGTGTGAGCTGATATGTATGTAGAATGATTATTACTTACTGTAAAGGGAGATATGACTTGCTACCTTGGTGCCAGTTCCAGAGATTCAATAACATTCAGGGGCGAGGAGAGTCAAGATTCTTTACAGGGACAAAAAGCTTTCAGTGCAACACTCTGCTCAGATGTCAAGGCTAAAGGCTCTCTAGGTGCAGCCATTTTTGCGTGGTATGGATTTACTGACTGATCATATCTCAAAATGATCCAGTTGAACCTACTTTTAATACAGAGGCATGTTTAGGAACTTATTAGGAAAGATGAGGGGAAAATCCCTATTTTAGAGGTACATAAAGAAATGTAACTGATTTTCAATCTCTGTACTGTTCACAGTCTCCAACAGTAGATAAAGTCAACATTAAACATTAAAACATAAATGCTTTTAATTGCCGTAAATGGGTGTAAATGTATCACATCCTCTGCAACAACAGCAACCCTTTGCTCTCTCTCTCTCTCTCTCTCTCTCTCTCTATCTCTCTCTCTCTCTTTCTCTTACACACATACACACACACCCACTCCTACACTTTCAGACTTGCAGCACAATGTTCCTGCCACGTAGCTCCATTCTGCCCTGTGAATCATTCAAACGCACGCGGCATGTAGCGCTCCTGGGCCCACAATAGCACATTGTTCTCACACCCACCCCGGGGCAAACAGGACCACGTGCAAATAAAAAACGCTTAATGTTGAAAATATTTTTTCTTGCCATTTCATCGTACAATAAAATTCTTTGTCACAAGGCCATAGTGACAACAAGCACTCATGAATCTGTCTATTCAGTGTACATGCACAAGAGTCTACTGATAAACACACACACACATGCGCACCCACACACACACACACACACACACACACACACACACACACACACACACACACACACACACACACACACACACACACACACACACACACACTGCATTCATTTCATGGTGTTGCAAGGACACCCTCGGCCACATGAAGCCATGCAAAAGCACAAGGCTCAACCTCTCACCACCAATGTCACCGTGTTCACATCTCCGCTTCAGGAAACCAGTCCCAGCAATAATCACTGCCAGCTCCACGGCAGCGGTGTTTTGGCACGCGGAGCCAGGGAAGGAAAAAAGGAATACCAGAGTAATTATGCATTTGTGATGAAGTCAGTGCCTTGGCGAGAAACTAATGAGCTTACACAAGTCTACCATGGAGAATTGATTCGTTGGGAAGAGGAGAGGAGAGGAGAGGAGAGGGGGGTAGGAAAAAGAAGGAGTAGGGTTGGGTGAGACAGGGGCCCGGCAGAGGTGAGCTTGTCTCCACTGATGTGCACTTAATTGACAGGGAGCCGCCACGCTCTCCAATCCCCACGAGTTATTATTAATAATGAAAGAGGCGGAAATATTTATACGTGGGAGAAAGAAAAAGCCTGATCCAGTGTCTTTCCCCTCTCTCTCTTTCTCACTGTCACCTGTCAGCGGAGAGAGAGAGACGGAACCACTGATCACACACTTCCGTTTCCTTTCACTTGTTTTTCTTTCTTTTTTAGCTGGCATTTTTTAACAGGGCTAGTTTCTAATGCTTTTTCTCTCTCTCTCTCTCTCTCTCTCTCTCTCTCTCTCTCTCTCTCTAACCCCCCCACCCCCGCAGCCTCGCAACCTCACCATGCCCCCCCCCCACCCCACCCCACCCCACCTCCGTCTGCAATCTATCTCCCCTTCGTTTCCTCCCGATCACCCAGCCTAAAATGAAACTGTCGACTTCCACAAGCGGCGGAGGTGTCTGGCAATGGAGGAACATGGCAGGGCTGTCATAATCAGAGGGAGAGGAGAGAGACGGCTGGAGAAACACTTAACCTGCACACCTTCGGGCAGAACATCTCGACAGCCTAGCCAAAAAGAATGGGCCCAAGGCTTCTCCCTCAACCTCTCCATCCATTCAGCCCAACTTCTCTTTCACACGGCCAGCCTGTCAATTATAGATTCATAGACTCACAAGGTTTTGTGCGAAAGTATTTATGGGTTTATTGAGAGTTTATTGAGTTATTTTTTCACCACATTTGAACACAAAAAGACTGCACATTTATTTTTCAATTGTATCACCAAAGTAAAAAGTAAAAACTATTTACAAAAAAAAGAAGAGACGAGCAAGACAGAATGAACATAACAGTTTGAAAAGGAACTACATTCGTTTGGTAAGTCTTGCAAAAAGTTTAGCTGAGTATCTATTTTACACCTCTCATACATTCCATGCGGCTTAAACTCTCCAAAGTAGGCAATGACACAAAAAAAAAAACCTTCCCCTCAAAGAAAGAAAAAAAGAGGCATATGGGTGACTGTGACGGCGACAAAACCACCAGCCAAATGTGGAGTTAGCAGCTGTGAAAATGTGCTTGTGCTCCTTCTGTGGCACCAAACTTGAAAATGAAACTGCCGAGTATAATACTCCAGTGGAAGGTTTGGTTCAATTTGGAGGGACAGCACAAGCTCTGAGAGGAGAGGCCGCTCTCATCGCAAGAGCCAGAACAGGTGTTGATTGAGCAAAAACAGGAGCGTCTGTTGATGAGATGGTTTTAATTTGTCCACCAACTTGTTTTTTTCTTTCCTTAATGTCATAAATGTGCACGGTTGGAAGAGCTGAAACACCATTGTCTGGCTGTGGTTTTAAATATTGTGCTTCACATTTGAGCTTCTGTAACAAAAAAACTAAAATGCACATCACTATGTAATATGGAGCATCTTGAAAATTACTATGCGCAAACTGCCCTTTTACAGGGTCTGTTTAAGAGCACATCTGTTAATAGTGTGTCTGTGTATGGGGGATAACTCCTACACACAGCATTAAATTGAATGTAAATTATAGACCAATAACCGAACGGTAAAATGCATTGAATACTTCAGTTCATGTTGTTCTCTTAAAATGAATATAGTTAAGCTGGTAGTTTATGGCATCTGTCATACCGCTGAGCCTTGGAATAAGAAACTCATCCAGGGTGTGCTGTGCGCTCTCCTCTGACTTCACGAGTAAGAATCTTGTAAACAAGCGATCAGACATTCCTGCTCTTAAGCATCAGGAGTACAAGTGGCCTTGGTGAGGAGGGGATCAACATGGCAGTTAGTTTTGTGAAAAGGAGGCAGATGTCCTCCATTGCCTAAGTAGCAAACACGCAGGTGTTGAAACAACCTGCTGGGCTCGTGGATGACAGTGTTAGCGTAGAGCAGCACAAAGAGGGGTGCGGTACAAGTGAGGACAGAGCCAGTGTAAAGGGGACTTTTTACACACACACACAGACACACACACACACACACACACACACACACACACACACACACATACCATGAACTTCCTTGCATTCCCTGGGGTGCGCTTTGGAGCAGAGCACAATTTCCCCTCCTCTCTCTCTCATTCCCTTCTTCCTTCCTTCCCTCTCTCTCCCTCTCCAGGCTTGTCTCTCACTCTCACCCTTTCAGGTTGCATGCATTCAATTCTGAGCATCACAAAAAAAAAAAAAATTCTGCTGAATTTTTCATGGCCTCTAATTTCTCCTTCTCTCTCTCTCTCTCTCTCTCTCTTTCTTTCTCTCTCTCTCTCTGTCCTCAAATTCATATAATACAGTGGGGAGAGGTTATAAAATGAAACAATGGTCTGCCCATATTTTTATGGATTTAAGTGACAGCTGACGGTTCTTTTTGTGAAAAGACAAAGAGATTTAATGCTATTAAGCCTAAGCATAGACACTCGGATCTCATAATCGCTCCCCCTGTTCATGAAAGGATAAAACACACACACACACACACACACACACACACAAGTATGGCTTAAAACAGTAAGGCGTGTGCAACAGTACGTCTAATTTATCCACAGCACTTTGCATTGGGTGCATAATCACAGGGGCCTTAGTATTATGAAGCCATGAACGATAGAGGATTTCAGTTGGATCCAAGATGGTGCAATACGTGTGGGTGTATGAAAGGCCAAACTTCCATAATCACCGTAATGACTGAAACAAGCACCGCGTTCAGCATATAAATGAACCATAAGGACTGAGAGGAGAGCGGAGTAAGAAAAAGCTTTAGCAACCTATCCTCCTGTTGGAGGAAAGAAAAAAACACATTGATCAAATGAAGAGGTCTGAGAAAATCCAATTAAAGTACAGTATGCCCCATCCTTTAATTAAGTCACCTTTTAGATAGTTACAATTTTGATTTCATTAAATAACTAATTCAATCTCCAGCTCTATTTTCAATTCTGACCCATTCAGAATGACTCTTAGCCCCCCTCCCCCATTTTTTTTTTTTTTTATCTTAACCTGTTAACCTCCTGGCTGTTAATTTTGCCTTCAAGAAAAAAACCGGATCAGTACGTAATGTGTTGAAGAAAGGATGAAAGGAGGCGAGAGGGGAGAGGAGAAGGGTGTGATAAGGGACACTGTGTCCCACGGCAGCCTGCAGAAGTAGTGTTCCCATGCACGGCCCCCGGGAGGGCTCTGATTAGGAAGTGAATGAGTTGCCCTGGATACGAGCAGCAGTCAATCTTCACCGGGTCTCCTGGAGTCTCATTAAGGGCTGATTGATCACCTGTTTTTCTCCAGCCAGCATCAGTTCTTCGACAGCACCAAGTAATTGCACAGTAAAATAATTATTATTAAAAAACAGGAAACACACAGACCTCGGGCAACACCAAGGCCTCCTGAGGTTTAATAGATGCTGGAAAAAGCTTTCTTTTTGCATTCCATTTCCCCCCCCCCGCAAAGTATCAATCAAGTCAGATAACCTTACATAGACTTTTGCACCACTCTTGGCCAAATATTCTTTCCTGTCCCTTGCCAGTGATGAAAATACAACCCATAGATTTTAATTTTTTCTGCAGATCAAGTAGTCTTTGTTGCGCTGTGCTATTAATTGCTTTTCCCAGAGTGAAATAAGAAGACTATTAAATTGGCCGGTGTCCACAGTCAGTCCCATTCATCACTCACAGTGTTTCAGACATTCCTGGGCCCAGTGGCAGTCCTGGCGCAGTTAGTCCCCAAAGTGACCCTCCGCTAAAAATTGCATTTCCAGGGGGGTAGGGTGGGAGTGTGTCCACTCTCTGTTACGTGTTTTAGCCCCCCCTTCGAAAGTTGGCACCGTAGGCAAGTACCTATGTCAGATACACTAAGGACCGCCACTTCCTAGGGTGACTACAACCAAAGTTGGTGGGGAAATGTTTGATGCGTTTGTTGACAAAACGACACTAGAGCTATTCAGTATTCAAAAAACACCTCAGCACATAAGCACATACATTTTAAATTTGATTTTATTTAAATTTCTAAATGACTTTGCTTGTCCTATGAATTTACATCTCTAGATATAAATGCAAACGCAAAAAAAGGTCTGTGATAACCTCGACACCCGTAAACTCAAATGTAGCCAGACCTGTGAACCATTACAGAAGTAACATAGCCAGATCTGCAAACCTGTAGTCCCGGGAGAAACTCTCAGCCCCTAAGGCTGCAGAACTGATTGGAATGCCTCAGGGACCTGGAAGAGGAGTTTCCCAGGGAAGAGACTGACAGTAGAAAAGCGATCAAACCAGAAAGGTGGGTACCTACAACAAGTGGCTCTTACCACCTGTTCAGCCAACAACCTTCATTCTAGTTAGACATGTAAATGGAGAGGGGATGATTACATGCTGCCTTTCAAATACAGCCGTCTCTGACATAAAACACAGACTTTCAAAAATGGTGCCAAAACATAAACAATCAAACGCATTATTGTAAATGTTGGTACAAATGATGTCTAGAAAAGAGCAGTATTACCTCCAAGAAGATTTTAAGGAATCCCTTAATCAGCCACTTTTATCAGTGGTCCACTCCCAGCACAGGGATGTTTTGTGTTTTCCCGACTGCTCAACCGACATCCCAACCCAACTCCCTTGACTCCACCTGATCATCTGAAGTTCCCTGAAAGCATGGAGAGGCTGCTGCCGATTGGCAGGCTGTCTTTTTGTAGCCCCAGACCCAATCCCAAGGCCCCAACTCCCAAATCATCTACACACCCCCCCCCCCCCCCCCCCCCCCCCTGGTCCAGCACCCAAAGCACCTTCATTTCCTACTGTCACTCCCTCCCATATCAGACCCGCCTATCTCCCTCTGGGAGCCTGCCCAACTATCACAGAGACTAGGAAACTCCCCCAAGAGACTCACAGACAGCTCAGAGCGTTGCCATGCAATAGTGCTAAGTCTCACAGAGGTGTCTATATATCAAAACTCTCAGTTCAGGTCAGGGCATTGTGTGCTCACTAACTCAGCTATACCTGTCTAGTCAGAAAGAGAACTAATATATTTCAGTTCAAATTAAAGCTTACATACATGTTACATATCAACATGAATCTGAAAAACAAACTTTTAATCGCGATTGATCGCGATTAATTAATTTAAAAATGTGCGATTAATTAGTTAATTTTTTTTAATCGATTGACAGCCCTAGTTCTGAAATTATGAAATGATGTAATGGTCAGAAGAGCCAAATTCTCAAACTTCTCTTTTCTTTCTTTTCTATCATCAGTAGAAATATAAACAATACTCGTGTGCTATTCACAACAGTGAGCACTTTTTATTTATTAACTTTTTAGTTTATTGATATTTTCAATGTGTTTTTAACTTTGTTTTTGTCTGGTCATTTGTAAAGCACTTTGAATTACCAACATATATGAATTGTGCTATATAAATAAACTCGCCTCGGGTAGACATTTCTGGCTATTTTTTTCCAATAGTCTTTGTGGGTTTTGTTCACTGTATAGATCACAGAACTGTCACAGAACTGGTGTGTTATCAGCAAGTCCACATGACTCAACATTATGTAAAGAGACAAACCCATCCAGAAGCCAAAGTTCTATGTAATCACAAAGCAGATAAATACATTTGGATTTTCATTTAATCCTGTGCTTATATATATCAACAAACTACTCAGGTCT
>NC_045152.1:30994107-30996607 GCF_900700415.2 Clupea harengus | reverse complement strand
AGCAGATCTAGCAGACGTCCTGCAGACAAATTGTAACAACAGATACAACATTACTGTTAGCAGGCATGTCCAGATGGACAGAGGAGAGAGACAGGACTTGAAGGAGGGGGAAAAAAGTGTGAAAAGGAGAACAAGTAGTGGTGGTGGTGTGTGAATGTGTGTGTGTGTGTGTGTGTGTGTGTGTGTGTGTGTGGGTGTGTGTGTGTGTGTGTGTGTGTGTGTGTGTGTGTGTGTGTGTTCGCTGGCTACAGTGATTTCATACTGGTAGAGAGAATGAAAGTGCGTGGACAAGGGAGACAGACGCCATGGACCTGATATAACATTCAGGGTTTTTTTTTTTTTGTGAGTGTCTGTCTGTAAGTGTGTGTTTCTAAAAGCATTGGCAAACGCCATAATGCCTCTGTCATGCCAATAAAGCCTGTTTGAAATTAATTGAATTGACAGAAGCAAAGGCAGTGAGACAAAGAGGGAAGGAGAGCGGAAGGGGTGAGAGGCAGAGAGGAGCCAGGATTGTGAGAAATGGAAAGCTCATTACACACACGTCCCTCTCTCTCTCTCTCTCTCTCTCTCTCTCTCTCTCTCGCGCGTGCATTTTTTTTATAGATCTCTCATTTTGTCTCTGCAGTTTGTTTTATTTATTTGAAGTTAGTGGCTTAATGAGATCCCAAAGGTACTGCGCACTGCTGTGAATGAGGAGGAGAGGAGGAAAGCAGGAGAGACAGACCCAGGAAAGAAGAGAGGGAGTTGAGTGAGGGAGTTGAGTGAGAGAGTGAGAGAGTGAGTGAGTGAGTGAGTGAGTGAGTGAGTGAGTGAGGAAAGGGTAAAAGAGAGTCAGGAGAGAGGAGGGAAGCAGAGAAAAGGATGGGGAATGAAAGATGGTGGCGGCGGGGGAGAGGTGGAGCAGACGGTGGAAGGGTGGAAGAGAGAGAGCGAGGGAAAGATGGTGGCGGCGGGGGAGAGGTGGAGCAGACTGTGGAAGGGTGGAAGAGAGAGCGAGGGAAAGGTCAGACACGGATGGCGCGTGAGCTCCCTCTACTGTGCACCTCCTCAGCGAGAACACAAAAACAGACCGTCTCTCCTCTCCCCTCCCCTCCTCTCCTCTCGCTCTCCCCATCTTTCCCTCTCTCTCTCTCGCTCCCTTTTTCTCGCCATCTCACTATCTAATCTCTCTCTATCTCTCTCTCTCCCTCTTTTTAAATTTGACAGACGGACCAAAAACAGTGGGTGAGAGACAGCGGGGGAGTTGAGGCTGGAGTTAAATGAAGCCCGATGCGGATGCGGATCGGCAGCGGAGGCCTGGGGTGTTTGGCCGCGGCACCGCGACGCCACGGCACACTGCCAGGCCTTTGTGCCGAGCAAACAAATGGAAAGCAGATGCCACATAAAACACAGTGACTGGTGCTTTGTTTATTGATTCATTTGTTGTATTTGCGGTCTTTAAACAATGCCGGTTTTATGGCGGCTGTCAAATGTTCTCCAAAAATGTGTTTGTTTATGTGTGAGTGTGTGTGTGTGTGTGTGTGTGTGTGTGTGTGTTTGTGTGCTGTGCTGTGCTGTGCCGTTTGATGCATCTATTCCTGTGCATGTGTGTTTGTGTGTGTACATGTATGTATCTGTGTGAAGGGATGCGTTTAGCATGCACATCTGTGTGTGTATGTGTGTGTGTGTGTGTGTGTGTGTGTGTGTGTGTGTGTTTGTGACATACATGACTCCTAATGCACATCCTGCAGTGAAACTCCACCCCTTGATCAGTTCCACTCAACTGCAGGCATGAAGAATCCAAACTCCTCAAAGAAGTACAAAAGTAAGTCCACGGCCCCTCGAGCTGCAGCAGTCGGGAAAACACTACAGATCCAGCGGCCGAGTCAAGAACTCACAGATCCAGCGGCCGAGTCAAGAACGCAGCTCCACCCGGCAGCACCCATCCTCGCGCTGGCCAGCGTCTAGTGCCATTACGAGACGCTCAGCAGGTTCCGTGTCTACTTGCTATGCGATCCGCGTTCCCCTGAAGAAGGCCCTCGGGTGCTTGAGGGCCGCTCCTCATCTCTAGTGAAGGACAAAAGGAGAATCTCCACGAGAGCTTGATGATGATGATGATGATGAGGCACGCGCGGCAACGGCGGAGCCTGAGAGACCCAGGCGCTCCTTAATAAGACTTAATCGGGCTATTTTTACTCAAACAGCAGTATCAGCCGGACGCAGTAGTGGTGGCAATTTTCTGTCATTACTGCTCTTGATTAAAATGGCCCCCTTTTCATTCGCCCCGCTCCTCTGCTCCATACGTGAATCACTGCTTCTCATCTCGTGATTCTCATGTTGGACTAATTGACTCCCCCTTATGCCTGACGACCACAGTGCCCTTCCCACCGCCCCCCCCCCCCCCCCACCTCACCTCTTTACTGGAGTCGGACACTTCAGGCCACCCCCACCCAAGTCATTAGATGCAACTCATCAGACACTGGCACAGGGGATGCAGGCGAGAGGAGACGGGAGAAAAGAG